>NC_051846.1:168362497-168375402 GCF_002237135.1 Teleopsis dalmanni | reverse complement strand
TGATGATAAAGTAGACACACTCGGATAGCTATATGTGAGTTTTCTATGATTGATTGAGCTATTGAATACAAATTTCAGCACTGAGCTATATGCTGGTGACACAGTGCCAGAAGGTATGATGGTAGCGGAGCTCCAGTCTGCTGATTTGGAGATCTGAACAGCAAATTAAAATTGAACAAATATTACGCGAGATCATGAATATTCCTTTCCCATTAAGTCTCCAACTTAAGTATTGTATTTGGTACTTTTGTTGAATGCACAGTTATTAGTATCTTTTCGGATATTTTAGTTTATTTATTTAACAGTTGTAAAATTCATTATTATTATTACTAATTTTTTAAAATTTTTAATATTTAATCTGTGATTATGTGATTACGTGTAAATTTCTAAATTTAGCTAATATTTAAGCGAAGCAGTTAACAAAGTTGACGTCATGTCAGACTTTACATGCGGAACTCTTATTCCGCTGCATGAAGTAAAGATTTTCAATCAAACAAACAAATTTCGTTGTTATTTCCTAGATTCAACGCAACTAATAATCACAATCACATAGACAACAACAACAACAACAACAACAACAGCAACAACAACAGTAATAATAATAATAATGGAAACAATAACAACAGCAAAAGTTCCAATCAACAAGATACGAGTAAGTGTATCTGTGGCAACCAAGACAATAGCCACAACAAGCGGCGGAATGCCCGCATCCAGGCATGTGTCTGATTAGACGAATACATAATCTCGCGCATTGTAGTCGCAGATACTTTGCATTCAAATTTTATTTGATTACGATAAAGCAAATTAAGTGGCAAGCAAATCTTAATAAGATTTAAATTAAGCTTGAATTATTTACTTTTTCTTCAGCTTCAGCTTCTACTTTTTCTTTTAGCTTTTCAAATGCATAATTACAATTATATTCCAACTATTTTTAATATTTTTTTTTTTCACTATGCTGGGTTTGCGCAATGAAGATACATCGCGTCGCACCGCAATGGATCGCCTAGCCTCACGTCAGCACGAATACCGAGTAACGTGTTAAATTACAGGTTACCGCCGCTTGTGAAGATGTCGTCGGCTGGTGTCTATTGTAACTTCAGTTGTTCAATATGTCTTGCAATTTCTGTGTCTGTTTCTGTTGCTGTTTCGTTTTTCTTTCTATTTAATTTTGAAACAATTTGTTTTAATGACAATAGTTATGCGACCATCATCATAGGTAATAAAAAAAACCAAAACTTTTCCATTCCAACAACAAAACATAACCATAATTGGAGCAGTAGAGCAGTGGAGCACCCATGTAGTACTCCCAAGTCCGACCATTTTGTTTTGGAAGAACAGTCGAGTCGTGGCAAGTAAAAGATGTACCGCCACAGTTCATCAAATCACTTGAAAGCAAAACAATTTTTAATTGCGGCTTTTAGCGGGAGTTTTATTAACATGAAGCGAACCACAAAAATTCATAAATTTCAAGTCCATAACTCAAATACTATAAATTAGAGACGTATTGAAGGATTGAAGTCAGTGAAAAATGAAAAGCATTTAAAATTTATGTACTCAGTGAACATCGACCAAGCGATTGTCTACACTCGACGGGTGGGCAGTTGTGGTACTAAACTTTTAATTTAAGTACCTCATTTGCTTCTCTTTCATTTGAAAGTATTTATTTTTCAGTTATGTAAGGTGTTTTTACAGTTCTTCGGGGGCAAAAAAGGGAGTATAGTAAGCTTAGCATAATTTTTTTTTAATAATATTAGATGCTTTATCTATTGGACTCTGGACTGGAAGGCAAAATTAGACAATTTTGCAATTATTTATTTTCTACTTAAATATTTTTTATTGACATAACTTGTATTTTTTATGAGTTTTGCCATATTTCGTCGTGAACTAAAAGTAAATGTTTGCAATTAAAACTTTTAATTTTTTTAATTTTTTTTTTTTTTTGGTGGAAGTGACCACAACAGCTGATAAAAGACTTGTTAACATGATAACCACAATTTTGCATTATCATAACTGAAAGACCACGATTATTTTTATTGTTATTATGTCAGTCCTTGCAAAAGATCGCCTTATGGTATTCAAAATAAAGTACTAGTAAACCCATAATAAACTAGTTGATTATTGAAAAAAATTAAAATAATAAAATAAATAAAAATCCTTCAAAGAGAGTGAAATGTATGTAACCCTGAAGCTTATTAAGATGCCATTACTGACAATTTTGCGGAAATATTATATTTTATGTATATCTCACATAAAGAGAAATTATCTAAAGACATCAAAATGAGACTAATCATTAATTTATTACTTTATGGGTGTGTCACGTATAGCAAAGCTGCCGATTCTACTATGCAGAGGCTAAAAGTTGCTCAAAGTCAGGCTTTCCGTTAGGCTCTTCAAAGTGCCAATGACATGCTAAGAGGCCTTAGAATAGATCTGGTCAAAAAATAGTTAAGGGACAGAGCCCTGAAGCTATATTTGAAAACCGACTGGCTACCCTACTTAGCACTATTTAATATCAGAATAATCACTAACTGCACGGGGTGGTGCGCAGATCTTAGATCAGTCATTGAATAATCACGAAGCTTTTGAGGACTACATAAATAAATCAATGAGAAGGGTGGAAATCTGCAGAAACCCCCCAGCTATCAAAAAGTAAAAGTGCCCAGATGCACTAACTTGGAAAACATCACATCACTAAGAAACAATTTAACAATACATACATTCTTAATTCTTTACAATAAAATAATGTTGAAAATCCTTAGAAGAAAGTGCATCGTATGTAAGCCAAAAGCTTATTAAAAAGTCATTGGTGACAGCTTTTCGGACAGCATTTTTAATCATTCCACATATGTATTGAAGGAGATTATCTAATAGTAAGCAAATTATACTACTCGTTAGTTTACTTTTAACTACTTTAGTATTAACAAACATTGTAGCGTGTGTACTTCAGCTGACTCTCTGCTATGATGTGAAAATAAGAACTTCTTAAAATAAAGTGAATTTTTTATATATCTTAAGCTAATTGATAAGTTATCAGTAAAAGATTTGCGGAAATACTCTTACCTATTTCTATTAAGCCATTTGACAATGAATTAGAAAGTATGGACTAAGTAATATGGCGTGAGGTACTATTGCGAATGAAGTGAGATAGGCGCAGACTTACGAAGAGTTCAGCAAGATGCATTTCTGCACCCAGCTAGGTTGTGTTGATAGTTAAGAGAATGGCATATAGTCCATTGATCTTTCAGTAAATTCCAGGAATTTTTAAGATAAGGAGGTTTTCCAGTCTTCCTCAAAGGAATTTTATGTACCTAAAGTTAACGGGATGACCAGTTTAGCCACAATTGCTACACTTCAGAAGTCCCTCAATTAGCGTTATGATATGATAACACCGCTGGCAGTTGGTGCACTGGAAAAACTTAGTGTGAGATTCCTTGCTGGAATGATTATTACATTCAGTGAGGGTAGCCGAATGACACTGAGCAGTGACATTATGTCAGTGTTCGGAACTAAATGAAGTTCCTAAAGCGAAGAAGTGATATAACTGCCTGAGTTGCGCTTGATAACGCGAGGAGAGGATAAGAATTTTGCAATTTTCGTAAATGAAGGGGCGAAAGCAGTTTTAAGATCCTTTTCATCATATGAAGAGGTGAAATTCTTCAAGATAATTGGGGTATTTAATTATTCTATAGCTGGTTTATGATTTCGTTCTAATATGATACAGCAAGTGAGTTTGCTAATGAACTGTCGCAGCAAATTAACAAAACTCCAAGTTCGAACATATATGTTAAGTCAAGTACGGCTTTGTATTAGTTGGCTAATGAACATCTGCTTTTAGATTTAAATTTGGCAGGGCACGAGATTAACCCTCGTTAATCGGTATTGAAAGTCTCAAAAAAAAAAACAAAAATTATTCATTATTAAATAATTTATTATTATTAAATATAAGAAATAATTCCAAGACCAGAAGGTATAATCAGTTTTGTGGTTTGAGAAACACTGTTGGTACGTTTATTAGGTATGGTCTTAATTTCACTCTACGATTTCATCAATATTTTTCTATGGTTTAAAAACGTTGTTATATGACTGTTCTGTGTTTGGAGATAGTGAAATAAGAAAGTCTCACGGTGTCATGTCTGGAAAATAGAGTAGAAATAGCATTACATTGATGCTGTATTCGCCAAGCATTGTTAAATACGCAAGAAATCTTTAAGATAAATTGTACTCTCAGTTGTTTCTTGAGATCTACAGGATCTTAAAACAGTAAAGAATACCCACGTTAGTTTTTTGAAGGTGAAACTTTGGTACACTACTTGTAAGGAATAATAGTATGTAATTGAAAAATTCTATCCGACCCAGACATATTCTGGGTTCTTATTTTAAAAAATATTTCTATTATAATCAAATCAACAATGGTATTATATTTTTATACAATATGCAAGAAATATTTGAAATAAAAGGTTCCATATATGAATTTGAATTATCTAATGACTTTTACTTTTGAAGGGAATGTTTTTTTTTAATATTTTTGACTTTGGTATAATTCGACAGCGAATATAAAAAGAATGCAATATTGCGATTTTGGAAATAGTAATTTTTTTTCCTAACACGTAAAGAAGTGTAGGCAGTGGGATTCAAATATTCTTATTGAAAAATTAGTCAGAAGAAGCTGGCTTAATCCATTGTACCATATAGCTTCAGGTAGCACTATTCCGATACATGGATGATTGAACATTATTGTTAAAGTTAATGGGAGTATATACAGTAAATTATGAATCTAATCATAATTATACAGTTTTGGTCCATTGAGCAACTCTTAAGCAACTTCTAATTAAACAAAATTTAACAATTATCTATAAAATTTTGCTTAATACATCTTATGTGCAAAACTTTTCATATTTGAAAATAATGCAAATGGCATCAATTTCATCAGTAGCTTCTCTGGTAGTTAAGAAGGGATTTTTATTACAAATTATTTTTTTTTTACTTCTAAGATATATTGATGTTTTATCATTCTATTGTAGAGATAGTGTAATTGCATATTAGGTATTTGATAAAAATACATAATAATTTAGTATTAGGTATAAAATACATGATACGGATATACACTACTAATATATAACAATATGAAAAATACACCATTAATACAATACAAAGATCATTCGTTATTTAGAATTTTTGAGTACTTCAAAAACTTTATGAACCATTTTTGTGTTGGGTTTAGCTAGCTCTGAGAATAACGCGAAGACTATCTTTAGTTGTCATTATTAGATGTGGCATCTTTCTAAGTTTCTCGTCTCTTGCTCATCACATTCGTTGAAAGTCAGCGAAACTACTGAATATCTATTGTTACAATTCTGCTTCATTGGAAGCCTCTGTCTCTATTCTCTTCCATTATAACATATACTATAGTTATGCTAATTGGTAAGGAAGATCCATACGTATTTTTAATTGAAAGAAATTGAATCGTTGCGATATCTAGTTCACCTAGTCCTAGTCCACTAGGAATTAAGCCTATGCCTCGCATGTTATAAAAGGTATATATAGGTACAAGTATATACCTTAAACCTCCAAATACAACTCCGAAAACAACTAGGTGGAAATGAATTTATCATGGTGTAAAGCTTTTTACATAATAAAAAGTGGTTTTGAAATAGGTATAAAATTTGAATCCCAGATTAGACACAACACACCATAAGCAGTTTTTGTTAGAATGCGCCTCTACTAACTAGTACCTCATATTAATGACTAACATCGCCATTGTTTTTTACTAATTACTTAGTGTCGGGTCGGACTAAAATACGAATATTTAAGTTCAACATAAAATCTTGGATGCCAAACCTGGAATACTACGGTAAACAGCAACAATGCACTACAAGTTTTTTTAAATCAGTCATACAATTTCAAACGATCGTCTATGGTCTCTAACTCAGCAAACACCTATGAGAAACGAAGTTAAAAAGCGTAAATGGGAATGGATCGGTCACACTTTGCGTAGACCGACTGTTGCAATCACAAAAATGGCGATTGAGTGAAACCCGATGGATAGCAGAAGAAAACGCAGACCTGCTCACACCTGGAGAAGACAAACCGACACGGAAATGTCACACAAGCGGAAAGGCTGGGGAGAGTTGAAGCTATTGGCCACCAATCGTGCCAAGTGGAAGTTATTTGTTGCGGCCCTATGCTCCTCTAAGGAGTTAAAGGATTAAATATAATACTTAGTGTCGCGATTTACTCACTAAGTGATGTGATGGTTGTCTAATTTTTTGAAATTATGTAAAAGAGATATGCAATATTTATATTAAATATGATTTACTAGTAAACTATATAAAAAAAAAGATAACTATATAAAAAAAAACATTAAATGTATATTATAAGATCATTTAGTTTAAGTTAACAACTACTCATAAATATATTTTTAGACATCAAGAAATATTAAAATTTGGACCAGTTCAGCTATTAAATATCATGCAATATTTGTTATGCATAAGTGCAAGGCGGAGGCAGTGTTAAAAATTTTATAAAATATTTTAAGCGATTTAATACATATATATATATATTGTAACTAGAGCCGAACTCGATTAATTACTGCGCCCAGCTAGTGCATCTTAGCATTCCATTTAGCAATAAAAAGTGCGGTAGTCTCTTAATATTTTAACACCATAGATATTGTAAATAATCTGCAAAATGGCAAGGTAACATTGTAATTACGGTTATCTTCATCGCTAACTTTACAACGAGCAATAACGCATAATCAAAGACGTCCATAAAAAGTATCTTTAAAGTTTTTTATGGAAACTCCGGCGAATGCTTTGCTCGCTGGACTCAAGAGTACGAGTACGAGTACGTTTAACAATAAAGTGCAACTGTTTAAGTTGCTCGTCTTGGTTTATTGCTGTTGACTTCATTTAAATCAATGAATCTTTTAGCTACTTGGGTTGTTGTTGGTGCGGTTGTTTATGTTGCTACTGTTGCCGTATTGTTGCAATATCTGTATTGTTGGTGCTGCTGTCCGTTTAACATAATAGCAACTTTACTGACATTTGCATTAGATTCGGCTTGTTAGCTTTTTCACTTTTCAGTCTCGCAGCTTTTCTGTTTTTATTAGGTTTGCTTTGCATGTTAAGTGTTATTTATGTTAGCAACTCAAGTACGTGTACTTTTGCAAAATGCAATTTTTGAGAGAAACGTCGTACACATCCAATCGCAAGTGACTTGCAACATTTCAGATACAATACTTCAACCTTAACATTTTTGCGGAACATAGGTGATGGGGTTGTTACGGTTTTATTCCGATACTAATATTCATGCGAATATCTTATTTAGGCACCTTTTAAATTTTAAATGATTGACTTGAAATGCGATGCGATGTTTACTTTATACCATAAGAGATTACCTTTTAGTCTTATAGCTGTTTTTTTTGTTGGTTTTTTAGATACATTTCAACATAATTAATATTCGTCTTATTTGGTTTAGTTTAAAGAATTCATGACCATCAGTAATTATTTTTATTGTTAAAAACGCTATTTCGTCACTGTTATAGATTTTTGAAAGCAAAATTATTTAAAAGAAAAAACAAATAAACATTAAAACTTAAATATATATTAAGAGCTACAAATCCTGCATAATTAATATTAAAAAATTAAAAATATTAAAAAGACTTTATGCAAAAAATACGGCGTACTTCAGGAAACCACTCGGAACACCTAAACAATCTGGGCATTTCGTTGACATCATGCAAATTGGTATTGAGTTCTTCCTGTGCCGAACTTTTTACTAAAAGATGGGAAGACTCCGCGGTATGCAGGCGTCTGTATGCAGTATGGCCACATACTAACAAAAGAAAATTGAACTTATTCATGGAGATGCCCCGCAGAGATATCAGTCTTGTAGTAGGTTTACTAACAGGTCATTGTATTCTAGGTAATCATGATAGGAGACTAAATCTCCCCTTAAACCATTATTGCCTTCTTTTTAGGGACCTTCTTTTTTGAGGATCTTGGCGAACTTTGAGACCTCCCATTAAATAACATCATACGCTTTGTCAAAAGTTCTAAATGATTTTAGCCCTTGGGTTTTTAATAAGAACAATGGGCCTAAGTGGATACCCCTGGGATCGCGGGTATAACCTAACCTAACCTTATGCAAAAAAAAAATGCTTCAAAATTATCACCTAAAAGCAATTGAACAAAATTTGTCACATCTACTCACTAGTCGATTGATAAAGTCTTATAATAATGCCAATAATTCAAAACTATGAGACGCCTCTCTTAGTACATAGTTGGAAGAACAAAAATTTTTTTAACGGATTGATCTTAAATCTACTGACTTTGTCGTTCGCATAGCAAAGTGGTAGAATTGTATATATTTTAAAGTAGTAATCAATTTTTATTACCTTTGTAATTTAAAGATTAAAAAATTTTTTTAAATAAGAGTTATGATTATATTCTAATCACTAATCTTAAGAGCATATTTTTAAATTTAATACCTAATAAGTTAATAAATTTTTTACTGGTTCAAAATTTACCGATCGTATAATTGTAATTGTGACGCACTGTACACCTTCCTAGACAATATGCACAAACGTTGGATATACCAGAATATATATTTTTATTTTGATAGTGTTTATGTAGTTCATTAAAGTTTTGTAATATATATTTTGTAAAAGTGGAGATCTATTCACTAAATATCTCCTGAATAAGTTCTATATGACCTTTATATAACTTACTAACATCTTTGACTATCCAGAAATATAGAGAAAGAGATAGAAAAGGATCTTCTTAACTTTATCTAGATAGGCTCTATGCTGTCTTTCATTAAAGAAATCTGACTTGAAAAAACACTTTAATCTGACTAATAGAGAATAGGTCTAGGACACCAAATAAAATTATAGTGAAAGCATCGGTTAGGTTCGATCGCGCCTATACTATCAACTTTGAGAACATCACAATGTTTAAAACATTAGTGTTCCATAAGCAGTTAGAATAAAGATTTTTGTTTCTTTTTAAAACTATTTATTTTCTTTATGTGTTATATATTATAAGAATAAACAATTTGTTTCTAAATTTTTATAAATAAAATAAAACTGAGTATGAGTAGATACTTTTTGTAAGTCGACTAATGAAATTATTTGATAGTAGGATACAGAATTATATAAAAAATGTTATTTTTTTATTGAATTATGGATACCGAAATAAATTGTTAAGATCAGAGGTCTCTGAAACATATCTCAAAGATTAAGGAGCATTCAACAGTTCATTGTATGTTCATAAACTAATGTAAATTTTTTTTTTATTTGTATATTTTTCGCTCTTCAATAACCTTTATATGCAATCTTATACTCGTTGAGGAAATAAAGAAAAATATAAAGTTAAATTGTCAAAATCCAAAATGCAACTTTAAAAATATTCAACGAAATTACTTCGTCTTGGCTTTGCTTCCTTGCGTGACTGAATGTCAATTAAAATCTAATTTCATAATTTGTTTTCGTGATAGATGAACAAATCAGTTTTT
Source organism: Teleopsis dalmanni (assembly GCF_002237135.1). NCBI lineage: Eukaryota > Metazoa > Arthropoda > Insecta > Diptera > Diopsidae > Teleopsis > Teleopsis dalmanni. Next base: position 168,365,889 of record NC_051846.1, on the reverse strand, counting down.
TATTTTATTGTTGTCAAAACTGCAAACTGAACTTCTGCATTTTCGGAGTTAACAAATGCATTTCTATGTCTGAATGGAGTAAAATGTGCAATTAATGTTGAGCAAAATTGCAAGTGCAAATACCGCAACTTTCATTGAGACATAAATTTTGCGTAGAATTATACAATATCTTCACCATGTTGACAAGCATTGAAAGTTAAACAAGCCAAAGAAATAATAACAGTAATTTGTCTATAAATAAATTCACTAAAAATTAGACTTAAGTGCAAATAATTAAAATAAATTTTGTTAAATATTGTATTATGCATTGTAGTCAATAAGACTTCAAAAACGACGAAGTCTAGGAATATTGAGGCATTGCAGATTATACAAAAGACATGTACTTGGTCTTGCCTAAGACTACTTATAGTCTAAATAATTAGTTAATTACTTTTGTTAATTGTTATATTTATTGGTAAAATAATACCTTTTCAAACTTAATTGAAAAACAGAAATTTTGGTTAAGCAAAAGAAAAATAGCACATATATTTACAAAGCTCTAAAAGTAACATAAAAACAAATATCATCATAAAAAGATGATATAAGTATCAATTCTCACATTTGGAGATCATTTCCTGCTTTTTTCTTCACTTAATAGCCGATAAAAATCGATGAAGCGAAAAGCTCACAGATTTAGCAATCAAGCGAAATTCTCACAGCAAAATCCTCATTTTTTTCCAATGATCATGCAACATCGTCTGACACACTCATTCTTTGTTTTCGTCAGTGACACTAGTTTTTGGTCATCTATAAAGATCTTTATTAACAAATCTTGCAAACTCTATATGAAGTAAGCCACCTTGCTATTTACTGTAGCATATAATTCCATAGAGCCATAAACTTTATTTAATTTACAATTATAATATTTAATTTTAATAATATTTTTTATTAAATTTAATAATATTAATAATATTAATATTAATATTAATTTTTATATTTAATTGCGGAGTGAATTTATGACGATGTAGTTGTTTTATTAATTACACGCAAAAATATATTATAAAAGTCGGTCAGTGAAAGAAATTATTCCAAATTATTGTAGCAGCAAAAAATTATTAATTATTTTCAGTGTTGCATAGTAAAGCATTGTTAATGAAATCAAACAAGTGTTTTGGCATCTATCTGCAAATATCTGCTTTTTTTATAGTCCTCAGTGAGATGATATGATCTAAATTCAGTTGATAACATATCTTGTTTCATATCTTACAGTCTCTCGAGCTCAGTCTCAGTCCCTCAACTTAAGTTAAACATTATTATGAGCATAGTCAGTTATTGAAAAATTTGCATCCCCTAATTATGGCATCCATAGTCAATTTCCACAGCATCATGATCGGCCGAGTCGTCTGGAATTCTGCGGAATCCAGACTCTATTTCAGTGTCTGTCAAGAATAATTGCTATTTGGTCCTCTAAGAGTGTGCTTTATTTGGCTCCATTTGCTTTTCTGAAACCCTTTTCTGACTCCAGTTTGACTCGTCTGGATTTATAGCTCAATTTTGGATATTGTTTCACTAAATACGTAAGATTCGTAGTAGATATTGATTAATTAAGGTTTGTCATTGTCTTGGACTGCAGTGGTACTGTATGTTTTCTTTTCATAAAATACAACTGCCTTTATGTTGGTATTTTATATAGAAAGTTTTGTAGAGATGAATATATGGCCGCACTTCCATACGTATATTTTTAAGTTGATTAAAAGTGTATATAAACTTATTGATTTCAATTCACATCCCTCTTTCTCTCTGCTTTGCTTTGTTTATTATATCTGCATTATTATTATTATATAGTATACTTGCGAAGTATTTTATTGATTGCATGCAAACTAGCTTCTCGGCTTTGAAACGAATGAAGGAGATGTGATAGCTATACCACTAGTAAAATATGTAAGGAAATATTGCTATTTAGCATTTTTAGAGTGTTCATTATTAACTTTAGATTGTGTTTGCAGACCAAACTATAGATTTAGATAAATCAGTGAATGTGAAATAATAAGGGACAATTTCTCCATTGATCGATGATCCTCCAAGCGTGGGTAACGTGTATCGCATCTAAGCAAGTAATGATAAGTAATGGTATCCATGGTTTTACTGGATTTCGGGTACACCACAAAAAAACTTTACTCAAACAAGAGATCATAGATCAGAATTGATAGAGATCAGATTGAGTAGGCACTCACCACAGTTGTACCAGAATCAAGCAGACGTACGTTTTACCAGGAGTTTTGTTTCATGTCAATATCCGGCATGTGATTGTTGTATATATGCTTTGTATATATATGTTAATTATATGAAACATTGAGTTACATTGAAATGTGCCGTTTGTTGTCTAAACATTCAGTAAATTAGTCGATTATTTTTTCAAAATATTTAATACAAATATACAATTATTTATCCAATATTTTTGCAATAACTTTGACTTCCTCAATTGTAAATATTGTCAATATACTTTTTTATGAGCTTCAAATTAATCTCAAGTTATGAGCTCAATTAATTTTTATTTATTATTATATGTATTTCATTTTAAACTTTTTTTTATTATTATATCATATTTTAATTTTTGTATATAATTTGTATTTTTTTTTCACATTTCAACGGCTATTGTTTGTCACCTTTTGATGTGATAATTAAGCGAAACGAATGTAGTGCGTATCGAAATGGTAATGATGTCGATGCCGATATCAAAATAATCATAAATATTCCACGGTGAGGTACAATAGGAAATGGTTGAAACTGACACAAATATTAAATATTATTATAGATTGTTTACAAAAAATACTATTTTTGGCCAAATTAAGGAAATTGTTTTCATTTCGTCGAAATCATTACTCCTATAGAATTACAAACTCAATAAGAATTATTACTGAAGTACATAATAATTGAAAAAAGTTATAAAACACTCATTAGTACAAAAGGTTCTCATATCTCTGATATATTAAGATATCATGTACACTTTCTAAGACGAAAAGTGAAACTAGAACTGAATAAGATTTAATATTACTCTGTACTAATAGATGAAATGGATCGAATCCTCTGTAATTAGCTAAGAAAGCGATTTTGATTTCACATTTATTGTAAATGTGGGTAAAGAGTTAGGTAAATTAGAACTAGGCGGACACACTGATAAATGCAAGTATCTAGGCAGTACCATTATTGGAAATATTGCTGATTGAATTAAAGAATGGGGCGCCCAAAAAGTTGAACCCGGTTCTGGATAAGCTTAGGCATATACACAACAACAGTTTCGGTGTCGCTTCCTCAAGCGTCGATAGACATATAGTACAAAAGATAAGTAGTACATGTCAGGCCCAGCCTGGCTCTATACTTTTCTATGATCCCTTTAGAACCGATATTATCAT
>NC_051846.1:168347233-168362397 GCF_002237135.1 Teleopsis dalmanni | reverse complement strand
AAAATATAAGTAAAAACAATTTTAAGTGAATTTCAGTGTAATTTTTATGGCAAGAAAAAAACTTTTAAAAATTCTAGCAAACGATAAACTCATCCCATCGGCCACAAAGGCGTTAAGCAGCACGATTTGAAGAGATACAAATAAGCAAAAAAGTCAATAGCCCATAGATACACAGATGGACGGATACACAGATGGACGGATAGACGGATAGATAGACGATTTGTGGAACAGTTCAACAGTGGCAAACGAGCACAGACGAAAGATAAGCGCATAAATATTGCATTGCGGGGATTTTCAATTACATTTACAGCGAACGGAAGTTGAAATCGCTGCACAGATTATTGCACATCAAAAGAGAAATGTATCAATTAGAATTTATTAACTTTGAACCGAAGAATTTGTATCAATTTATACGCGGTTTAATACTTTGACTACAGTTTACAGATATTCGAGTGTATCGCTGGTATGCCGCGGTTAGGACTATTTGCTATGGACTATTTGCTATCCTTTCAGCGGCTGCACGGCCTTCTTCTGTTTTTCCTTCGGGTCGCTGTGGCCACGGCGTATTGCAGACAATTTGAAAATAATTGTTTTTGTGGTTGGTGAACAATTGAAAAAATTAAATGGAAAAAAGTTCAAATTGGTTTTTAGTTTTCTGCATTGTAATTCTTCCCGTTTATGCCAGTTTCTCCTACTTTGAACGCATACCGAAAAATAATTCGGCTGTAAAATTTTCGCTTTTAAAAAAGTTTTAATTTCTTTTAACTTCTTCTGAGCTGTTGCTCCTCAGCCGTAAATGCGGCTTTTTTGCAGTTAATTCTCTGTCACATTTCATAGAATAACAGAAAACAGATTATCTATCTCTCATTAACATATTTAATTTCTTTCTTTTATGACAATTTTCTGATGACGTGGTAATATTTACTAATGTAAAAAAAATTATTTTCATTTCCAACAAATTAAACATCCATTTTTTTACATGAGATTATATATGCAACTCAAATATACAATATATTTTTATATATGGTACATAGGTTATACAAAATCCATTGAACGCATAATTAGCATTTATGAACCCAGATAGCCATATAATATAGTACGTATATGGATAAAGCTTGTTTTTATATGTAAGTAAAAAACAAAATAAATATTTCTATATAACTTAACTATTACTTAACTACTTAATAGGATACATCTTACAGTAATTATAAGATAAAATATAGTATATTTCCGTCAATTAAGTAAACTACCTGAATGCTTGAACAGATATTCTCAATATATTATAAAAAATATTTTTATTTTTATTTCAATTAGTGACGTATCCACAGATTATACTTTAACTGTAGTTATTACATTGCAAAAGGAATATTCTTTTGTATATTCTCTACCTCTTGTTGTCATCCTCGCTACCCAACTACATCCAATAATCAAAAAATCCTCGACTTGATTAAAAGAAAACCACTGTAGTATATGGAATGTTGGTAATTAATTAAGAATTCCAATAGGAAATGATTACCCAATTCGAAACTGATATCATTCATGGGTTCTTTATGATAACGAAAAACGATCTATTCTCACCAAGCATCTGTAAAATAAGTTCCAACAGAACACAGATGATTTGTCCACAAAAGTCAATGATTCTCTAACAGTAAATTTTTGTATAGTTAAGAAAAAGGAACTAATACAGAAAATGGCCAGAATATAATAATAATTACTGCTCAATCAGTTTCCTGTTAAAGGAATGAAATTTATATTTATCATATCTATATTCAACATTTTTTTGTTAGTATATTATTATTTCCTGTTGGTATAGTAAGCACGCATGATAAAAATGTTTTCAATGCGAGGTAAGTTTCCATACTTCATATAGACCAATGTACATTCTTTCTCGTATTACAAAAAATGTTCAAAAGCTTCTATCCTTCGGTTATGTCACACCAAATCACTTATTTGAATTTAGAAAGTATATAGATCATAGAACACCTCCATGAATCGCATTCAAAAATAAATATTACGCAGCTGAATCATTAGACATAAGTAGGCATTTGAATACATATAACATAGCTCTAATTATTTAAAATAATTACAACTATAACCGTAAATTTAAAATAACACAATACACTTTTGTAGTAATAGAATACAAATATGAAATCTGGGGTAGTGTACTCTGTTGTACTCAATCTACCTTACATTGCTTTTACGATATTTAGCTCCTACAGTGATCCAAATCTAATATCTCACAATACTTCAGACTTGAAGAAAACTGCCTAACAAAATGGAAAAGCATAGCCAATGAAACAAAAACCTAAACATAACTTTCCCTTCCAACAGTGAATTGCATTCCAGTAAAAATAATCTAAATTTTTATTTTAAATGTGGTACCTCAAAACATCTCATCATACCTCGGTCTTGAAGAGAACTGGCTTGTAATGGAAATATCCACGTAACTTTCTTCCTTCTCCTAAGCGAATTGTGCTTTTGTTCAAATGACAACATTTTTATTCCACAATCCAGTGAGGTAAGATACTTGAAGCATTCATTGACAGCAAAATAATTAGAATCCTTTAATCAGTTTTTATTAAGTATATTACTTTTTTATATAATGAAAGATTTGTATTGAAAAATATGTTAAATAACACCATTGGCTATGATAGACAAGGCCACACTTTCGATTGCCGATCTTTCACTAAAACCGCTAATAAACTATCAATTTAGGAATTGAATAAACCTTAATAAATCTTTATGGTAAAAAAGATTATAAGTTAATACAGTTATCGCATATATCTGTATACATGTAAGTATAACAGTTATGTCTCGATCTACTAACAGTTAACAAATGCGGTTTACATTACTTAACAACGTGTGGTGTACTTATGCAGTGACCAAAAAAAAAATGACAACAGAAATTTTATGTTAACAATTTAATCACGTTTTGCTTTCAGTAAAAGAGGAATAAAACCAAAATAAGTTCGTTGACATCTTTTAAAAACCATAAAAATAAATTTTTTTTAATTTTTTATGTCTTAAACAAATATTTATAAGCTGACATACTTGTATATGTCAGGCAACATTTCCCAAAACTACTCACCCATTACTAGCAGCACAAGCGCGTATGTTGATAAACTTTGTTGCTTAAGCATGTTGCGTGCGTTAATTTGTTGTAGCTTGTTGAGATGAATTTAAATCCTTGATTGATGCGAAAACAAGTAGATTTTTATGTAATAATTTTATATAACATAAAATTTTATAAAATATTTTAATATAAATTTTAATTATTTACTTTCACTTTCTTCACACTATTTTGCATTCAAATTTAATATTCAAATTCATAAAAATTGTGAATATCGTGATTTGTGAATTCGTGGTTATCTTTGAAGTATTAAAAATATGCAGCACCCACAGTAATTATTTCTGAAACTATTTTTAAATTCCAAAAATTACATAATTGTAGATAATCACTTTGTTAATTGTTTTTTTATTTTTTTTTTATTGCGGAAAGAAATAAGCTTCATGCTAATTATATGCATAATAAAGTCTTTCTTTTTTTTTAATTTAATTTAATTTGTTTTATTTTTGTAATCATACATTTTAGTAATATTTTAATATTTGAAGTAAATAAAAGCACTTGTTACAGATATAAGGAAATTCATAGAAATGGAAAACTGAATTGTAAATATATCACGTTAAGTGTTGTGAAAAAGTAAGTTAATTTCCTGTAGTCTTTGAGCAACATTCCTGCATTTTTAAGATACTTTTTTAACTTAAAACAATTGCAACTTTTATATAAAAAAGCTTTTTAATAATAAAAGCAGGTTTCTGGCAACAAAACCGTCTTAATAACCAACTGAAGTAAAAAATTTATTTTTCAAAATGCTAAATTCTTTTTAATTCAATTAATCTTATATCGCTAATGCCAATATGTTTTCTGTTCAATGTAATATATGCGTTAGAGAGGTGGAGATAAATCACCTCTACTACAACTATTAACAAAATTATATTACAATTATAGTTTTTTCAAATAAGTAGAATATATATATGTTATATATATGTTATATAAAAAAATTTAAATGTTGTAATATTCCATGATATGAAATATTTCAACTTACTTAGTTTGTCAGCTTTCAAATAATAAGGCTAAATAAAACATCAAGATATAGTAAGCACTCTAAAATAAATTAAAATAGAAAATTTAAAATGTTTAATTAATGAAATACTGTTGTTAAAAAATATAAATGATGTTCTAAGTAAAATAACTTCAGTACTAGCTAATATAATATATGCATGGAATAGATTTTAGTGAAGTCCCTTTGGGGGTGGTTGAACGGCTATTGGTCGACTTTGACCCTGCCGTTCTTGGAACCAATAGATTTTGTAAGTAAGTGGCATAGTAAATTTACCATATACCATTAATGTCTTTACTAAAGAGAAATAGATTAACATCAGAGAAGCTTTATCAAATTTTGTTAGGCCATTGCGTAAACTAATTGTTTTAATAAAATCTTAAATAGGACGGTATTAAGATATATTAAAACCTAACATTTGAAAGGTAAACAAATATTCCAAAGAACAACAGATAGTAACGTTAAGTTCTAAGAAATTTCAAAAGGATTCAAAGATTACAATTAAAATAAATTTAAAAGACTACATTAAATTGCATTAAATAGATAAGTACCAAATATGAACCCGTACAACGACGCTGAGATAGAAAAAAAAAATAAAAGAACGAAACGTCATAACATGTCAAATCCTTGCACATGAGCTGGTTAAAGTACTAAAGTAAGTGAGAATGCCTGCTCGTTGATAATACAACAAGATTTTATAGGAATAAAGATCTGGAAAAGAAAATGAAGACGCCGAAATAAAAATGGTTTGACTTAGTAATCACAGTTCTAAGAACGCTATATACAAAACAGCTGAAGAGAGGCAATGGATAGTGGTATAAGGGATGTCATTAAAGCAACCTGGTTTTATTCCAGACTTTTATACTAAAAAGAAGTTCAAAGCACTGTAAATATAACCTAAAATAACAGCTAACTAAAAACACGAAAATTAATTTATACAAAATATTATTGTTCTCCGATGGAGGATCTATCAGATGTTAAGCTGATAAAAACAGATACTACACTTTGATCTTACCCATAAAGCCGAGAAGCGATGTCGACGGACGACATTGTGTCACAGTCGCTATTTTAATTATACTTTATTAATTTAAGATTTACTAACATACAGTAAAAATTAAATTTTAAAAGACTACAATATATTGCTGTAATTTATTTACGAATATTTTTATCAAATATTAGTACAGCTAATTTTAATATGTCGAATACAACTTTGGATACTACTGCAAGTAGATGAATCAGTGAAGATAATGTCAAAAACATCTTATATCCATCGTAATAACTAATATCATTTGATTTCGATTTTATCAAGCCTGCAGACCATTATTATGCTGGGAGAAGGAAACATTTTTACATTAATATATATAAGTATTAAATTAATGTAGCATAGATACTAAAATATTTATTAAGTGGTTTGAAAAGCTAGCGAAATCAATGTTTTCTCTTGAAATAAAATATTGTAAGAATAACTTGAATCCGCATCATATACGCATATGATTTTTACAAGATCACGAGTTGCGTTTGAATAGATTGGACTGAATATAATCAAACCCAAAATGTAGTTTTGATTATTATCAAAATGTACTATTGGAAAATATTGCAAACATAGATATATGATCTTAATAATCACACAATGTTTGAAAATCGCAACAATCCCAACATAGAATTTTACTTTATTGTTATCTTTATAATTCGGTCTAAACGAAAAAATATTTCCTTTATGATCCATCCAGACACAACAATTATTTCATTTTACTCTAATTTTATTTTTTTATTTCTTATTTAATTTACATATATAGAAATATCTTAATGAAATATTTTTGTACTTTAGTAGGTTTTGTAGCATTATAGCACAATTAAAACTTCGTTTGCAAGGATGTCAGATTAATGGAAGGTCATGTACCTTGGTTAAATTGCTGATCAGCTTTTGGAGACACATTTGTTGATTTTTACTACGAATCGAATAATATATTAATTATACTTTTTTTTGTTTACAAAAATAAGAATCTCTCTGACATTTCGGTAATTGAGAACAACTGTATTTAAAAACAAGCACTTTGTAGTCAGGAATTGTATATTAAGAACCTTAAAGCACATCCACTACACACATTATTCGCGATTTAAGAATCTAACAAAGGTTTCCAAATTCAAAATGGCCTATTCGGTCTTAGTGAATTGAAACTTCTTCGAATCACTATCCTAGTCTAAACTTATTATAAAATATTGTACATTGTACATAATAAAAATGTTTATATAAACATCGTTTTTTGTGTATTTAGTGCAGTTGCTAGCACTTTTTTTATATTTTTATTTGTAGACTATTATATGTAATATTTTTGTGTTTATTACTGTTATTACTGTTAGCTGACACTTTGACTAAAGATGTTTTTTTGTAGCATATTTAGATTAAATTAAACTTATGTGAAGCTCTTTGATTTGGAATTTTATATGAATTCAATTACATATCAAATGGTCAACTCATGTGAGATGTAATATTTTTCTAATATGAATTTATAATTTTAAGAAATTATGTTGAGTATATGCTTGTTTGCATATTTTTCATTTTCTTGTTTAAAATAATAAAAAAAATGTGTGATAATCTAATTATCAAGTTTCTATTTTTATTTAAAAAAAATTGTTTTATGAAATCAACAATTACTACATACATTCACTTTATATAGTTTTATTTATTATTATATCCAAATATACTTTTTTAAATTAATTTTAACAAAATTTCTTTTTAATTTATATTTAAACAAAAATAGGTTTTAATCACAAAAAGCATATTTTCCAAGACTTTGATATTTTCTAAAAATAGTAACTGACAATTCAATTTTATCTTTCCAAATTTTTTATTTTATTTGTGTTTATATAAGTTTTTAAATATGTTCAGAAACGCCCATATTGGTCCCATATTCATTAGAAGAATCTTACTGTTTATATTTATTATATGACATATATTTTATATTAAAACCATTTCTTGGAAATTTACTTAATAGTTTATTTTTTTATTATATTATTTTAATTACAGTAGGTATCATCACTTCTATTAAATTTATATTTATTTTAATTATATTTTTAATTGAATATGTTTTTTAGCGTAAACTATAATAATATTATTGATTTAAATATAAATGTATTTGTTTGAATTAGAATTCTGCCATGCAGCCAACATAGATTTAATTAATTGAATATCCAACAACAAAGCTCAATAATTGTACAGAAACACCGACTCAACTTACTTAATCGAACCGTGCTTTATTAAAACTCGTCTGCAACTGAAGGTAAAAGTTGGACTCTGTAGCTTAATGAAGCACCTTGGTTACTGTTGTGGGAATTGTTGTAGCAAGAAATTCAGTAACAACAACAACAATAGCCGCGGCAGGCACAGCTTCAAGTCTTTCAACAACTTGAAGTCGTACTCATTATTATTACACTTTTGTTGCTGACTTTTTTGTTGTATTATTGTACTTGCTGTTGAATTGCGCTCAAATCAAGCTTATGTCTTGGATTTAATTTAATTTTTTTTTTGCATTTGTTTTGTTTTATTTTGCTTGGGAACCTGTAAGAGAGACGTACCGAATGGGTTAGTAATGCATAGTTTTAATGAGGCGCAAAGAGTAGGCAACATTTTTCATTGGCAACATTCGTAACCGAAAGTGCACGTTTGACTGGATTGTTATGTGAAAATTTATAAACTCACTTTTATTATCACTCCAAGCGACTATAAAGTATATACTTCACATATATATGTAATAGTTTGTTTGTATATACAATTACTTACTTTCGCTTTTTTTAGTAAAATAAAATATGTAATTACAATTTTATTGTTGTATTATACATATTTATTACCTTATAATAGCTCAATAAACAGAAGGTCAAAAACAAATTATTGGAATCGATTATTATCTACTATTAACTTGTACTGACCATTACTGGTTTATAAGAACATCGAATCAAATCATTTAAGTCATGATATAATCCATATTTTTTGATCTATTTGATCTATACAACTAACAGTACATAGTATTCTTTTTTAAAAAATAAGTCAGGAATTCGCAGATACATCTAACAAAATTAACTGCATCAAGCCAACCACAACTTTTATTAACACATGCGAATCTCAAATAGTTAAGTCCAACCATATTTCAGCAAATAGTTCTAAGACAGGAAGTAGATTTGAGATGAGAAACATATCAGTTAGCTTCAAACTACAATATTTTTTCGAGGTATTTTATTCTGGAACAAAAGCCATCCATGTCATGGGCGTAGCCACTACGCTAAACAGTAGGGTATGGTATAATTTTAATCATTTGAAAATGTATAAAAAAACTTGAGGAGTAAAAAAAGGTTAGTAAGTTCCTTTCAATGGGTCTTTGATTATGTCATTTAAAGACACTGCATTAAACTCGGGAAACGAGTTGCAGTTTCTGTAAATATAATTTCTGTATATAAGGATCTACATATAAGGACCTAGGTTACTTAGGTGTTCTCAATTACTCTATGAATTTTATTCATTATGAAATACATTTCGATGCATTTTTTTAGAGGTGCATACATTACGCCTTTGAGCAAGCTGTTACCTCAATGGGGTCTTGAATAGGGGTTTGCAATGGTCCATATGCTTTTTTTTTGGTCACGGCTATGATCCATATTCCAATCAAGACGGTTAGATATAATCACCTTCACTGACAAAAAGTCACTTACAGACGCACATATTTCAGTTATACATAGCATCATTGTGCCCCTGATCTTTCAATAAGTAAAATTAGACAAAGAACACCCTTTTAACATCATATAAAATTTTAAAACCGATTACCACTCTTTCAGATAATATATTGCTAACAACAGGTAAACATCTTTATGTTTATATGTTTGTAAAAATTCCGTAGTAACAGTAATACTGAAAAATAATAAGCAGTCAGAATAAACGTTTTTGAAATGCTGAACTTGCAACAAAAAATAGAGAAAAAAAACAAATAATTATTTTCTTAGCAAATTTTTAGGCATAGCAACATAGTTACATTTGATCAATGTTTGGCGAACACCCAAACGTAGATCTTCAAAAAATAATTTCCTTTATTCACCGCGCAGGCTGAACTTGGATTTCCATAATCGGATTTGTGATAAAACGGCGCTTATGCGCTATATGGACAGAAGAAAATCTGCCACCACTTAAACCAACCAACCATCACATGCCGCAAATCTGTCATCAAAGAACTTAAACTCTTCTAAGTTCCACAGCATGAACTGTCAATCTACATGGTTCTGTCAGCGCGAATAAACCTTATTATGGATTTCTGCAGCAGCTGTCAGCAAAAGAGCATAGAAAAAGCTGTGGAGCGTTTGTAATGTCATTACCCAGTGCTTTCTATTCTATGGGTTATTTTCTTTGAAACTTTTTAATTTATTAATAGGTCAATATAATAGGCCGTATGCGAGTTCGAGTATATAGTAAATTGAAGGAAATAGTGGATTATATCGGTATGGCAGCGAATGTTAGTATTTACTAGAATTTCGAGTAAGATATATTAGATAAAAATTAGCTAGATTAGGTATTACCATTGTAAAAATTGTATGAGATGTTTAAAAAATAAATAAATTTGGAAACTTTTAACTAAAAATAATAAATAAATGCAATAAATAAATATTTACATAAGTGCAGTGCAAAAAATCCCTAGGAAATTTCAATTAACTTTACCTTAAATTACCTGAACTCGCACACGTCCTATATAGCTAATTAATAAATTGGTAGATCAGGCTTAAATTTAATAGAAATAACTTTCATTTGTGGACTTTTTTATCAATTTCGATATTTAAACGATTTTTCTCATTGTGATATGAGTATATAATACAACTGTCCGAAAAAGAATGACTGAAATAGAACTGTCTGTGTCCACAATCACAAGGTTTTTATGCAATGATAAAACCGGAGCTAACTTTTTTTCTTGTTTTCCACAAAAAATTCATTTTATAAAATATAAATAATAAATACCAATGTGTTGTCACTGTATTTCGATAAGACGGCAATTTTAATTATAAGATTTGTACTTGGCATTTGTGAGTTTACAAATAAATTCAAATTTCACATATCAAAGTTGCGTTCCCAGCTACCTGTTGACACATTAACATTTGCAATTTAACCTGAAACGGTTCAATAAAACTGAATCAGACGGACACAAACAAGTAACCAATTGAAACAACTAAGTGCAAACGAGTGCTCCAAACGTCTTTGCTGCGTCTCGCTTCCCAGGAGCAGCTTTGACATGCACTGTACGCGTATAAGCCGGCTTTGTTCACAAATGTCAAAAGTTTACTTTTATTAAGGAGAGCAAGTTTTTGAGATCGTTTAGCCACTGGCTTAAAAACCTCATACTATAACACAAACCATTGCAGGGGTCACATTAATATGTTTCGAACCAAAAAAATAAAATAAATATGTCGTTATAAATTTATAAAACTTTTTTGTCTCCACGAGAATAAATCTATTTCCAATACCAAAAATGATTAAAGATACGGAAATTTAATAACAAAAATTAATTTAAGGAATTTTTAGGCTAACTACACGGCTGCTTCCGAAATTGCAAAACATCTGTCATCAGTGGTTTGTATTTATGAATTCTTAGACAAAGAGAACCTTGTTTCATTATCAAAAGGAAAGAAAATAACGTGGATACTCAGAATAAAGGAAAACATCCATTGACTTGCAATTCTCATTCAATTGCAACTAGTTGCGTCACACTCTTCGCAAACCTGTGAAGAAAATCGGTGTGGTTCCCTTGAATGGAACCAATAAGCAAAAAAGAAATCGAAGACGAGCAGATGATACATGAAGAATGATAATCAACAATGAAACGAGGAAAAATTTCCACTAATTATAAGCTTAACTACGTGATAAAAATTCCTTGCATTTTTTTAAACACCTATTAAAAAAATATTTCGCTCTTTTTTGTAACAATATATATTATGTTAATGTTTGAACCAGATACGAAGCAGCAAGCTCTAGTTAATGTCAGGGATTATATGACTCATGTAATTCCGAAGATATTATTTGCTCTGACTGCCTGAAATCGACTCCAAAGTGCCTGGTTGCACTTCAATTGACTATCAAATTTATAATATATGTTATTTTACCTGAGGATTTTGTACTGAACGGTGTTGATTTTTAAATCGTATCCCTTGTGAGATGCCACGATACTTTTGTTATTTTACGCAACTCTTTTGATTGAAACATATCAATCATAAAAATAATACCTTGTGATCAAAAAAGAACTTATTCGTTTATTTTTTGAATTCCCGCGCTTATCCAAACGGTAAATTTTTTTAATTTCACGCTGGCAACACTATTATACACATTCTGTCAAAGTTTAACGCATATCGTACGATTAGTTTTTTTTTTGGCGGCTATACAAACAAGTCGAAAAATTGTCATGTGGCGATTTTTAGCTGAATTTCATTCAAAAAAAGCGTCGTTATGATGTGGCCAAAGAGATGATTTCCAACGCAGATAGTGACCTCACATTCATCGAACGCATCATAACTGGTGATGAGACATGGGTCTATGAATTTGACATGCCCACCAAACAACAATCAACCGAATGGTGTTTCGAGGGTGAACCGAAACCGAAAAGAGAACGCCAAAGTCGGTCCAAAATCAAGGTTATGCTGACTGTTTTCTTCCATATTCGTGGTGTGGTGTACTATGAATTCCTTTCGCACGGTCAAACGGAGTATTAAAGGAGTATAATTTGGCCGTTATGCGTCATATGCGTGAGGCCATTCGCAAAAAGAGGGCAGATTTATGGAAGGGAAACTAATGGATTTCACACCACAATAACGCACCGACTCACATAGCGTTGGTTGTGTCGCAGTTTTTGGCCAAAAACTCCACCAATTTCATCAACCAAGCACCGTGTTGGTGAGGCCATAAAAGAGAATTCGCTGGGTGAATTAAAGGTCATACCTTCGTCGGTCTATAAAACTTGTATGGAAAATTGGATCAAGCGTTGGCATGCATGTATTGCCGCAGGAAGAGAGTATTTTGAAGGCGATAATAAAGAAAATTATTAAAAATTAAAATTTTGCGTTTTTTTTTAAATTCTCGTTCTTTTTTGATCAAATAGTGCACCATACAATAGTTAGCATCAACCTTTTCAGACACGGGTAATGTCATTTTTTATAGTTAACTAGTTGACAGCACTAAATATGAGGATGCTGACATTATTACTGCATCCTTAACGAATGTTGTTACATAAGTTTCCGCAAACATAGACAGATCAGCTATATATATATTATATAGAATTGGTCTTAGTTAAGGCGTAAAGAGGGGTTTTAAAAATACCTTGAGTTAAGAAAGAGTAAAAGTGCTCAAGTGCACTGGCTCAAATAGAAATAAATAAATAATGGTCTTAGACCACTACCTTGTTTAATGCAACTATGAAGGACTGCTGCTTCTTATAACTTTACAATATCATAAAGTGGATAGGGCAGTATGTTTTTGTGTTTGTGTATCCGTCTATCACGGCTTATTAAACATCAAGAATACAGTAATGTAATGTTTTAGTTCTGCTAACGTATTACTGATAACTTCTTGAAATAAAACTATTATCTTTCCTCCTTATTTGTTTTTATCTCTTTCCCAAGAATAGAACTAAAACATAAACAATAAGGCATGCTTTATTAAAGCTATCATTTAGTATTGTTCTACAGTTTTTATTTATTTTAACTACCACTTGCCTTTAAGTTTTAAAACACACAAGCTTAGATTTTTAAATTGACAAGGTTTAATTCCTGACACTTGCAATGGAAAAATTTCATGCGGAAAATAAAGCCCATTGTTGTTTCCAAAGGCCACAAATGACGGATATTTGGCGATATTCAAAACATCTGTGTAATACTCCTAAAGGTTCACTAGTTCAAAATTTTAATTAGATTTTAAGATTTTCCTACTTTTATCCACTTTTCTATTCGAATTAAATCTTTTGTTATAAAATATAAAATTATTAATTATAAAAAATGTTTAGAATGCTTTTTAAATTGGAATATGCGCCATTCCATGATGAACTTTATATATAAAATTCGAAAACTTGTCAAAACTTGCAATGATCTAAACGCATATTTCAAAAAATTTAAATATTTTAAATATTATATTATTGCATATTATTGCATATTGTATTATTATCTCTTTCTGAATTTTAATATCGCCCAATTCAACCTAACCTTACCTATTATAACCCATTTCCATGTTGTCTCACTATTTTTCCAACTACTCGTTCTTTTTCAATTTTTTTACCAATGAATCAATCGACTCACAACCCCACTTTAAACATTTCCCTTTAGATGGTCATTTCAGAGTAGTCCACCATTACAAACTGAACTAAAATAGCTTTAGACCAGACTGACTTTGTACAAAGTTATTTACTTTATGACCTCCTAAACTGCCTCCTTCCAGCTAATTTTTTCTAGCTCTCACTTTTCATCATATATTTTTTTTTAAATTCTTTCCAATGCATATTTCAATAAGCTTTAAACCATTTATAACTTTTTATTGTATTCGCATTAACTAAAAAGAAATAAAATTTCAAATAATTTTAAATCTTTAACTTCCAATAATTATATTTAATTCCTTAAATTAACTTTTACTTCATAAAAGCAAAGTAGCACTACGTATCTCAAGCAACCAAAATAATGAAAACCACCTTAATGAGCAAAATTAACTTCACGCTAAAACCGAAAATTATAATTTATAATTAAAAATAAAATATTTTTATTATGCATTCATTATACAGCTAAAATTAGTTTCGGAAAAATCTGTAAGAGGTCCAACTTCAAATAAATGTGGAAACATCATGCAACCAGACGTCTTCGTAATGTGGAAACGCGCTGATCGCTCCAACTGAACTGATAAAAATCTGCATTGTTTTTCCTCGTTCGTCTTGGGGAGAGACGAAACTTATTTGCTTTACTGCTCCACATTAAATAATTTAATCAATTAGTTTAACTCCGAACACAATTACCATTGTCTCGGAGCAGCGATTACCAGATTACAATCATTCATTCATTTGTGGGTCGCATACGCAACATCCGCCACATGAAGAGCCAAGCCAACAATACGAATTTGTGGCTCAAACTCGCATTGTTGTTCTTAATGACCTGCGATTTTCGCATAGATAAACATTTGTATTGTTTCGAGTCTCAAGGACTATACGATCAACTTTTATGTGCATGGCTTACAGATGCAAATATCGGTATTGGGTTATGCATTTTATATTTTAAGTGTTCTCAGAAAATGGTTTCTTCATGTTATATGTTCGAAAATGTGACTCCGAAACTACCACGAATGCAAGAGTTTTATATACCGCGTTTAGATAAAGACTACGAAGAAAGCTGATAATACCAACATTTATCATCGGAAATTCGAATTTATTTTATTTCTTCATAAAATCAGTTATGACAGAAGTGACTATTTTACTTAATAGAAACTGGTGTGTGTGTTTGGTAAAGAGCTTTCGAATTTCTTCATATCTTTATTTCTATATAATATGTCATATATAAATATGTTTAAATTATGTAATATTGCTTTCGACTTTTATATAATATATAGGGTGTTTCCTTTCAACACTATAAATTCTAAGACAGTTTCTTAGTCCAAGCAACGAAAAAAATAACGCATCCATTGCCTATAACAGGTAAGATATAAAGACATTAATAGGAAAAGCGACTGCTTAAAGCCGATCTGCTACTATAGTAGATCTTTTTACTAATAGAACCGAGTTTCAAAATGCCAACAAAGACTTTACCCATAAAAAAACTACCATTTGGTTGGTATTAAATTGAAGATGCGTTTTGAAAGAACTTGCCTAGTTTATAATAAAATAAAAATATACATAATAAATATATTAAGATTATATTATTGTTATTATTACGGTATTCAGTTAGCTTTGACTTTTCGCACATTTTCTCCCTGTTGAGAGCAGTTCCATTTTATAATTTTAATAAAACAATAATAAATACAGAATGGTCTTAATCCTGACAACTGTGTTCCAA
>NC_051846.1:168288874-168347133 GCF_002237135.1 Teleopsis dalmanni | reverse complement strand
AAATATCGAAAAATATACAGCGCGCGAATTTTAAATGAGAATTTCCGAAAGCTTTTCGGTCACAATGTATTATTGGTGTATGTCCAATTTTCAGAGAACATAGGCGTAGTTTTTTTGATAAAGCACTTCTGTCTGAAGAAGAAGTGAAAATCTTATTAAACGGTAGCAATATTTATAAACTGTATAATTTTATGAAAAGTGTTTTGAGTTACAGAAAATTAATTATTGAAGAATTTATATAAATAATAATATTAATATTATGCACCTTCTTTTGTATGCCAATCAGACACACAACAAATATGTTATTGTCAATTTAGATTTTAAGTAAAATTCTATAATTTTTGTAAGTGCTGTATGAATTTTTTTGAATCAATAAATAATAATAATATAATAATATTTATTAAATTTTACAACTCTACTCTCGTTACTTGCTATTTAGTTATTCATAAAATAGTTAAATTTTATATAAAATATTCTGTACCTGAAACAATATCACTTCAATATTCAGTGACATAGCCAAAATTTAACCAGAGAAAGGGAGCAGTGGTAGATATACACCAGAAAAAATTTATTTGTGACAGTTTATTTATTTTTGCAGTTTACTGAAATTTCATATCTTGAAAAATATATCAAGTTTCATTCAGCAAGTTTCTCAAAATATTGCATTATCGGTTAATCCCTATCCACATCATCACTTTCAACATTAAAATATGTTAGCACTCAATATGAGTCTTTTTGAATCTGTCAAAAAGCTACTCTAAATGTAAGAGTGCATTGGCTGTTAATGTTTTATTTGATCCTGTCTTAACTGCATTAACATCACTATATTTTTTATTAACTCAGCAATGTTGCTTAAACAATCTACAGTTGCTTCGATCTTGTGAAACAATCAAACCACCTTTCCAAAATTAAGCTATTCTAACTATTCATTCAAGACGATATAGAACACATATTATATTATTATTCTAACTATTCATTCAAGACGATATAGAACACATATTATCAATTCGCAAATTATTTCAAAACGCTCGGGCCCAATTTCGTAGCAGCAGGTGACTTTAACGCCAAGCATACTCATTGGGGCTCAAGATTAATAACACCCAGAGGACGCGAGCTATTAAAAACGATACAAGAAAGCAACCTATTTCACCTATCTACTGGCGAACCCACTTACTGGCCGACAGATCTAAATAAAACACCAGATGTCATTGACTTTTGCATTTGTAAGGGTGTACCCATAAATAATCTAACCTTGCGGTCGTCGTTAGATCTTTCGTCTGACCACTCTCCTCTTCTGTTAGAAATTCATTCGAATATCGTTTTAAAAACTCCAGAACTCAGACTTCACAACAAAAGAACTGATTGGGCTATTTTCCGTAGTTACATTAGCGAACACCTCTCGACACATATTCCTCTTAAAACTAATCATGACATTGAAGCCGCAGTAGAACAATTCAACAAAATTGTACAAAAGGCAGCTTGGTCTGCAACTCCGTCTACACAGAATTGTAGGACTGTACATCTAGACAAGGATATCAAAGAACAACTACTTGAAAAACGTAAATTACGTAGGGTTTGGCAGATGACGAGAGATCCTAACGATAAGAGGCGCCTGAATGTAGCCACTAAAAAACTCAAAATAAATCTAGAGGCAAGAAAAAATGCAAGCATTGCAACTTACTTAGCAAGCTTGTCTCCCTCTGAGGCCACTGAGTACTCCTTGTGGAAAGCCACACGCATACTTAATGCACCAACATCGCATATACCACCAATAAGGATGAGTAATGGGCAATGGGCTAAAACTGATGCTGATAAAGCGAAAACTTTTGCAGTGCATCTTGGTAAAGTCTTTCAGCCACGCTGCTCAAAAAATAATCTGAAAGACTCTGAAGTTGAAGCTTTTCTTCACACACCGCATCAATTAGACTTTCCTATTCCTAGGTCTTTGACTCGTGAATTAAAGTGGGTCATAAAAAACAAAATTAAAACCAGAAAAGCTCCAGGATATGATCTGATAACCGGAAAGGTGCTACATGAGCTACCAGATGTGGGTTTTAAATTCATAAACCAATTGTTCAATGCAATTTGCACCTGTGAACACTACCCAGCTCAATGGAAAGTCGCTCAAATTATACTAATTCCAAAACCCGGTAAGCCCGTCGAACTTGCAACATCTTACAGACCGATCAGCTTACTTCCTGTGTTGTCAAAAGTATTTGAGAGAGTATTCCTAAAACGTCTAAAGCCAGTTATCGAAAATAGATGTCTGATTCCCAACCACCAATTCGGGTTTCGCGAACATCACTCTACTATTGAACAAGTAAATAGAGTATACAACTTTGCAAGACTTGCATTGGAAAATAAAGAATACTGCACAGCAGCCTTTATCGACATAACACAAGCATTCGATAAAGTATGGCACACTGGACTTCTCTACAAATTAAAGTTACAACTCCCGCATAGCTACTTCTCCGTCTTAAAATCATATATACTAGATCGGCACTTTATGGTTAAAATGAATAGCTGTCACACTGAACTTTTTCAAATAGAGGCTGGAGTTCCCCAAGGAAGTGTGTTGGGTCCTACTCTATATACTCTGTTCACAGCAGATCTCCCACTCAGCGATAAAACATACACTGCAACATTTGCGGATGATACTGTAGTGATGGCGAAACACGCAGATCCTGTAGTAGCTTCACAACTTTTGCAAAGTAATCTGAACGATGTCAACGCATGGCTAGACATTTGGCACATTGAAGCTAACGATAACAAATCAGTTCAAACTACTTTTACACTCCGCCACGGTACCTGCCGTTCCGTTAGACTGAATGGCCGTGAATTGCCGCAAGCTGAAAACGCCAAATATCTAGGTGTACATTTTGATCGCCGTCTAAATTGGCGTCACCACATCTTTACAAAACGGAAGCAGTTAGGACTAAAGCTACGCTCACTTTACTGGCTACTTAATCCCAAATCCAAATTATCGCTACAAAATAAAATACTTTTATACAAGGTCGTCTTAAAGCCAATCTGGACGTACGGTATACCCATCTGGGGTATAGCAGCGAAGTCAAACCTAGATATGATTCAGAGGTTTCAATCAAAAATACTACGTATCTGCGCCAACGCCCCATGGTTTATCCCGAATAACGTCCTACATCATGATCTTGGCATTCCTACTGTGTACGAGTCAATACAGCAGATAAGCAGCAACTATCACTCACGACTGGTAGTTCATCCTAACCCCCTTGCCGCAGGCCTAACGAGGGATGCTTTTAACATTCGTAGATTAATACGCTATGCAACTTCGGATTTGCCGAGCAGATTCTAAAAATTGTAATTCTTCATAAGGCGGTGATTACCACTGGGTAGTCCCGTACATGCCAATCATATATTGTTATTGCCATAAGTAGTACTTATTATTCATGAATAGAATAGATTGTATTTAATAAAATGAAGTTTAAAAAAAAAAAAAATATTATCTACCGAAAATATTTTTTTTAAACGGGCTTCTAAAAAATCTAAACCTTAGTTTAAATTGCTTTCTTTCAAATGCTAACACTACCTGAGAAAACGTTCCAATAAAGTTCGCTTTCATCAGCAATAAAAATTCTATCTTGAGAGTATTAATTGTTTCGTATAAATTCAAACAATTTATTTTTAAATAACTTCACACATTGCATGACAATTTTTCCCGAATTCCTCAAGAAGTCACATTTAAAATGTATTCTGAGTTTACTAATCTAACCGTCGCTGGTTGTAAGAAACTTCCTGAAACTTAGCATAAAGTTGTTTACCCTTAATTTTTTAAAATTACCTCATTGAGAGGTATATGGTTCTTACGCTGACTCACTCGAAAACCATTTGTAAAGACCCTTCTTCATCTGGAAACTTTTACACTTTTTAAATTTATATTCAGTGAATATCAATATTCACTAAATTATTTTATATGAAATTTGTTTTTTTTATACTTTTAAATCATGAGCTTTTTCGCCAAAGATACGCTTCAGTGATGTCATTTTTAGCGAACCAATTTCTTTGCAAAACGCTATCGAAACCAAAATATATTCTTATTAACTGATTGACTCATGGTTTTTAATAGGGAGCTATTAGCATTATTAAAGCAACTAGTAACTATTAATCTGAAGCCAAAAACTTTATGTAACACAGAATGTGAATACATAATTATGTTTGATAGTTAAAGATTCAAAAAAGAATTATTCGAATAACAAAAATTTTTTTTATATGTAGCAAAAGTGTATCAATGAAAAATTTTTGACTTTTCGTTAAATCAAAAATTCGTTAAAACTAACGTTCATTATATTGACCTGCATGATCTGAGATATTTTTTGTCGAAATTGCTTCGCAGCTACATATCAGAATCAGGGGATAATGTTCGGGTCACTTTTTTGGAACAGATCAACATAAGAATTGATTTCTCTAATATTAAGAAAAAATTGTGTGGTTTACTATGTTTTAATTTTTAAAAGAAATTTAGTACACTGTAGGCTATATTTATAACTCGAAAAAGATGACAGCATCCTCCAAGAGTGAGCGTTTGTGACACGGAGCTACGGTGGAGGATAACATAAAATATGTGGGGGTCACTTTTGACAAACGGTTCAATTGGCTTTAACACTTGAAATACAAACGGAATAGCTACTCTACGATTCTAAATTTATTAAAGCCGCTATTAATTAATTTTCACTTCAACTTTAAAAACAGAAAGTAAATTTATACGTAAGTAATTAGACCAGCACTACTGTACGGATGTGTTACATATAGCAAAGCCTCAAATACTACCATAAAGCAATTACAGATAGCACAAAAACTGGCATTAAGAAGACTGTTTAAGATTTCATGGTATATTAGATCAACAGACATACATAGAGATCTAAGGATTGACTCAGTGAAAAAATATATCAGAGACTGAGCTCTAAAATTATTCACTAAAGTTGATACGCTACTTAACCCCGCCCTAACAATCCTCAAGTCCACTTCTGGACTCTCAGGAAGATAAGCTGATTTAAGGCACGTCATCAACTAAAAGACAAATAAATGTTATGATTTCTTAGCCTAGTTAAAGCCTAGTGTGGGGTAGAGATAAGCCCCCCAGCTATTATAGAGTAAAAGTGTATAATAGTACTAACTTAAGCAGAAGAATCAAGAAAAAAACTGAATAAAATATTAAATCTATTCAGATAACTGGCAGTGTATGTTCTCATAAAAGAAACAAAACCATTATAAAATAAAAGATATTTAAAAAAAACATTATTTTATTTATTTATTTATTAATTATTAATAGTTTTGTTTATAAAACTAATACTGACATGTATAAATATAGCTCTGGGTACTGAGACCTCCAACTATATGTTATGACAAATCGAAACTAAATCCTTACAATTATATAGCTGTATAGGATGTTTAAACAATATAATACTATAATACATTTACTTATATTGTGTTTTATTAATATTAAAAAAAAACATGTAACATAGTGTTATCTGTAGACAACAACGAGACTAGTTATTTAAAAAGGTACGTTAGTCCTCATTGGTTGAAATAGAGTATTAAGGAAATTCAACAAAATCTAATGGAACATCATTTGGGAAATATAGTAGAAAGAATTTAATTTTTGATTTTTTTTTTTCAAATTTATTTTTCATTATAAAAAATGAATTCATTGATAAAACTATCTATGTATGTAAATATATAATCTCAAAGAGAAAGATTATTTTTTTTTGTGACTTAATAATATTCGCCGATAACCTTAAAATTATTGTTAAACATTTTCTTCGAAAGAATTTTAAAAATTTAAAGAACAATTTATTTTAATTTCCTTAAATTGTTTGTTTCGAAATAAAAACAAGAAAATGATGTAATAAATCTGCTGATGACGCCTTTCTATTGCAATTTCAATCACGTTTCTGGCTTTGTTTATTATTAAGAAGACAATAAACAGAGAAGAACAAGCAAAGTATGAAGCAGAAGGAACCCAGTCGCACTGCAACAAAGAAGGTCAACAAGTATATCAACTGAAGCGCACCACAGCATTTTGTCACTGTATGTACTTTATGCAATTTTGGCTTCATCCGGTTCCGCTCATGCTCTGGCCATATCTGCGCCATTATTGTCTATAAATGTCAATGGATTTTTCAATTTTAACAAATGCGCCTGCAAATTTCATTTCTACTTATTTTATGCATTTCTTTCTTTTCTATTTTTATTTCGATTTTTAACTTCTATTTTTGTTTCTGTTGTTATTGTTGTTATAGTTGTTCCTTTATACTCCTTGTTTGTGCTCCTTGTTTTTCGAACTTTTTGTTGCAACACAAGGGCTTTTCACGCTCCCATTGAAAATGTTTTGTAAACATTCGGAATTTGTTGTTTCAACAAAATTTTCCTCATACTAAATAATATAAACTGTTCCTGAGTACCTCCAAATCTCTCTACTTTTCCATTTTCTTCTATTTTTCACTGTTTTTGGATTCAACCGTTTTTTCTATGTTTTTGTTTTTTTTTTTTTGGCAGTTTGTGGTGTTGAAATTTTAATTTCGATTTGTTTTGTTGTCAGATACTTTGCGCTTGTATTTGCTATCTTGTTTTTAGCTTTTCTTCTGTTATGGTTTAAAGCTTTTCCTAATAGTCAAGATATTTTGTCATTGTTGGTTTCCCTTTGGTTTTCTTTGGGAATGCAATTTTAAACATTGCTTGCATTCTAAAAAATTAATAAAAAAAACCGAACGAAAATATTTTGCTATTCAATTTTTACTTCATTTTAGAGAAATTTGGTAAGTATGCAAGGACCTCGTCGTTCTTTATCTTCATTGGAAATGAAAATGAAGTGACAATTGCAATTATACTTATAATTTCTTTTGAAGGAATTGTCAGAATGCAATTGGCGCAAGACACAAGATAAATAAATGTTATTTTAATAAGAAAAGTGGAAAAGTGGACTGTAAACAAATCAAAGATTTTTGCACCAAAGCGGGTTCAAAGAAATGTAAAAAATCACTTTTATTTTTAATTTAGATGAAATTTAATTTATTTCTAACTATTTATATATATACTTACAGTAAAAAGTATCTTAAGTCCCGAAAAGTAATACTATTTGTAGCATAATAAATGTATGATATCTGATGTAAATAAAAATTCACTGAAGAATAATGAGGTTCATAGATGTTTTAGGGTTATAGTTACTCGATTCAGCCCTGAAACCATAATTAGTTTAAGTGAATATATTTCAGCAAATTAACATCTAGTGGATTCGCTGTTTTAGTCATGTCATGAGAATGGAATATATTCACTCCAGTGAAAAAGGTATTTGAAGCGGTAGAAGTTAGAGACAGAAGGCGTAGAGGTAGACCGTGTATCCGGAGAAGTAGTCAAGTTAAGAAAGCACTAGCTTAATGTTTGAAACTGGACAAGTCATACGTGGAGAGACATGCACTCCACCACAACCCAGTAACGGATGGAGAACTGGATAGCAAATTAACATCCAATGCATTTCCTCACACTGTACTAAAAACAACAAAACACAAATTGATGTCCCAACTGGCGCATTTGACGTACTAAATTGCGAAACAACTGCCCTATATAAAGAAGAAAACATTCGATTTTCACCAAGATAATAAACCGTGTCACAAGTGGTTAACTACCATAGTCAAAATGTACGAATCAGACTTCGAATTGCTCCTGCAACTACCGTATTCACCAGATTTGGTCCCCAACGATTACTACCTGTTCACAGACCTCCAAAAAATGGTCCAAGGAAAAAGATTAGGCTCCGGTGAAAAAAT
Source organism: Teleopsis dalmanni (assembly GCF_002237135.1). Taxonomy (NCBI): domain Eukaryota; kingdom Metazoa; phylum Arthropoda; class Insecta; order Diptera; family Diopsidae; genus Teleopsis; species Teleopsis dalmanni. The sequence continues at coordinate 168,339,334 of NC_051846.1, read as the reverse complement.
CTACACCTAGAAAATCTAGTTTCGTAGCTAGACCGAAAACTTGAGTGATGTGTTTTTTTGCGTTTGGCAGTTTGGTAATTAGTCGACTTAGTACGCGTCAAATATGGCAAAAGAACCCAGCAAAGAAAAAATACGTCATATTTTAGAGTTTTTCTTTGATAAGGGCGAAAACGTGAGCTGCTGAAAACGTATATAGTGTTTATGGTTCTGATACTGTAACAACTAATCATTGATTTGGTTTTGTCGATTCTGTTCCGATAATTTTGATGTCAAAGATGCACCACACAACGCCAATTGGAAGGTCAATAGTCGAAAATTATGGAAATTGTCGAGCCCGACCGTCTTCTAAGCACTGTTTCGATTGCACAAGAGCTAAAGATTGGACAAAAAACCGTTTGGAACCATTTAAATAAGACTGCATACAAAAAGAAGGTCGATGTATGGGTGCTACACGAGTTAACTTACAAAAACCTCATGAACCGAATTTCCATCCATCACAGGCCACACACATCGATAATGACACGTTAAAAACTTCGGGAACTTGGTGGGAAAGTTCTTAAGCATCCACCTTATAGTCCAGACCTGACACCAACTGATCACCATCTGTTCCTGTCCATGACGAATGATGCACGATTTTGCTAGTGGAAAATTTGCTTCAAGAGAGATGTTTGAAAACTGACTGTGTCAATTTTTTGCCTATATGGACGAGGACTTCTATGAAAAAAGCATAATGAAATTATCTTTAAAATAACAACAAATTATTAAACAAAACGGCGCATATTTGACCTAAATCTGATTATTCTACCTATGGTTGATAAACGTTTAATTTCACAAAAAAAATAATGGGTTTCTTTTTATTGCACCTAGGTATTATAATGTAAGAACAATTATAAATACAGTAGGGGCTCACAAATTAGAATCACTTGGTTTCTCGGGTAGTTCGAATTTGCGAAGAATTCTAATTTCTGGAATTTTTTATTTCTATAAAAAATTATCAAAATATTAAAACTCTATATAAAAACTTTATTTTACAGTTGAAATCAATCCTTATTGTTTGTTTTTTAGGTTTAGTCAAATTTTTTACAATGTTTTTGTTACAAAGAGGTTAAAGATTGGTCAAGTGATCAGTAGTGATCAGTACAAAATAAAATTCTCCGACAAGCTACGTGCGCCCCGTGTTATGTCAAAAACAAAACTCTTAATTATAGGTTCTATGATAAAAGAAACCTACTCTTATTTGAAGAACAATGAGAACAATTATTTCCGATACTGAAGTATTAAATATTTATTTAAACTTTAAAGTACATATTATACGTTTTGCGGTTCTGTATTTTTATTTCTATTTAATATGATGTAAATAAATATGATGTAAATAAATATGATGTAAACAATTAAAACTTAAATTAAACTTAAAACTTGATTATTTTAATTTAACTTCTGCATTTATATGAGTTTTCTATTTATGATGTAAGCGTCGTATTTTTTGCCAATTGCATTTTTTATATTAATGCAATTTCAGCTCTATGATATTTATAAAATTAATTTCATCTTAGTCATTATCACAAACTTTGATAAAAACAGCTTAAAAACTTTCATCATTAAAGTCCGCAAAACGTTGCGCTTTAGCAGTGCAGATAATTTTATTTCATTTATCATTGCAACACTTAAAATATTTCCATTTCGCAATTTGAAAATCTCAACTTTTTTAATTGATTTCAATTGCTTTGAGAGTTGTTTACGTATTTTCTGCTTATGGTGCATTTATTTACACTTATTTTTATATTTTCCATGGAAAAATAACTTCATTTGTCATTAAAGTAGCAGCCAAAGTCGGTGCGCACTCACATTTCGTCACTGCAACAAAGCAGAACTTTGCATTGCATATCATCGAATTGGATTGGTTTGGATTGGATGGCGTTACCGACCCACTTCAGCACCCTTCTGAAACTTCAGTACGTCTGTAGTCTAGCAATCAGAAGAATATAAAGTGCAACGATAATACCCGTAATTAAATTTACAAAAGTTCTAAAACTGTTTTCATACGCTCCGACTGAAAAATGTGGAAGGAAGTCGAAACTGAAGTTGAAGCGTGTGTCCTGCATATGTGAGTGTAGCTGTGAATGCTCAAAAACTGCTCAAAAATGGAAAGGAACTATAGTTGTTGTTATTGTATTGCATATCATTGCAGCCAAAAGTTTTTGTAATGCACGCGCGCGCTACCACTTCCGTTTCCATTACACCACACCACAGCACACTCGACTGTCGCAATTCGTGCTCCAACGGAACGTCTGCTGATATTGTTTAGTTGTTAGGTGAACTTATCGTTAAAATGTTGCTGTTGTTGTTGTTGTTGTTGTTGTTGTTGTTGTTGCTGTTACTGACTTACAGTTGTTGCAGTTGTTGAAATAATGTTGAAGAGGCGCCATCAGTAGTGGCTTGAGTCCATTTTTTTTTCTTTTTCTTTTTCATTTTATATACTTTTTTTCAATTTGCTTCCTTTGGTGTTTGCTGTCCACACTTGATGCGTTTTTCTAAAACATGCAAGTTTTCGTCTTTCAACTAAGACCCACTGTCTTCCTCGGGTACCTTTATAATATTACAATTCCCCGCATGCCGGAAGCATTGGTGTTGTGGGAGTTTTTATGCTAATTTAAACAAATTCTTACTGCGATAAACTCAACTGGTTTTCTTTTCAATTTCACTGTTTTTTTTTGGTTTGTGCATAAAATCCAAATATCCAGATATGTATTTGTGTATGTACTTATCCGAAGGGTGAAAACGATATTCATAGTTTTCTCATTTTTATTCCCCTCAGCTGTAAATGGAGCATTTGTTTGAAATTTTATGAAAACTGCGACGCGTCAGCAGAAGTCTTATGAAGTAAGTTTATTGTTTAGACGTTTTGCATTAATTTAATGTACTTAATGAGTGGGCAACCTCCGAGACAACTCCTCAAATAATGCACACTAACAAAAAAACATACCAGCGCCATCTAGAGTAATATTGAATATGACACTTTTAGAATGACAATTACAAGTTCTTGTTATTTTTGTAACCTGTAAAAGTCTGCTTATGTACACGAACGGCACTTGGTCGTCGACCTAAACGAGTGGCTCCGGGACTAAGACCGGGCCATTTCTGCAACCACGATTACAAGTAGTTGCGGCTGGTGATTTTAAGTACTCTCAAATTGTATATGTTATATGTATTCGCGGCACTTTTTATACATATTAGATCATTGTATTTCATTATTATTTCCAATTTCTCATCAAATCTTAAAAGATGAGTTACATCTTCTAACTAATTTTAAAATCATATTGTTAAATTGTGACTACAGACCTCATTGTTTTCAATTTATAATTGTTTTTAAACGTAACTACAAAGTCATGTTCAGTTACTACTGCTTTATTCAATCAATTTCATTTCGAATTTGCCGCACAATAAATGGCCAATGTATGTGTAAAAAAGAAGTTGGCCATTTCTGCAAAAATGTCACTGAACACAAAGGAGTCTATGATTTATTGCCTCAAGTTGTTCATTTATAATTTTGTAGTTGCATTGCAATTTCATTTTTAGTACTAATTTTATTTTCCGTTGATTGTTAGTCTCTTACTGTAATACCGCTTCCTTGGTATGCGACTCCACACAAAAGTGCTTGGCCCAAATAATAAAAGCGTTTCGTCTGCGACAATTGCTCAATGTCCAGCATAGCCATCATCCACACGCCTTTTGCTAACTCTTCTAAGGGAATGTGTACATATATATATACATCTGTATACATTTGGATGTATAGTGGCACATGGAATAATAGTGGTACGAATATACATACTCGTATACAATATATGCAACGGCACTGCATGTGGGAGTACGTATCTGTACATCAACCGAACTCTTACGTATCCGCACATTTGTGTTTTCAATGCTTGCGCGAAATACGACACTTTGTTAGCCATATCGTGTTAACTTGTTTACTAAATGCACAAAATGTCAGACAGCCAATATATTCCCTTGTACTACGGCTTCTCCGTCTATCCGAAGTACATAAAAGGATATGCTTAAGCTGTCATCATTGATTTTTAATGCACTTGTTTGCGCTTTTAAAATTACTTTAAAAGCAGTTCCACTCCATGTTTGTTTTATATGTGGAAAATTCAATTTGGTCGCCTTTCTCACAAATGTCAATAAAGGGTTCTTGAAAATATATTTTTATATGTTATGACAGTGTAAATATTCTTGCTCCTTTAATAGGAATCATTCTTTTCTGCTATTCTCATGAGCGAAAAATAAATTTTAAAGAATGCTTTGTATTGCAAACTTAATTTGTGTAAAAACAGTTGAAATTGAAGTCATTTTTCAAATAACTTTACATAGCGGAGATTTCAATAATTTTTAAATAAAAAATATTTTTATTATAATTATGTTGTAGCTATTTCAGCCAGTGCACTGGAGCACTTTTACTCTCTATTAACTGCGAGGTACCTTCAAAACCTCTCTTTACACCTTGACTGAATTATTGTTTATTACTTCATCAGACTAAACAATAATTGATCTCAGATCTGCATACATCCCCGATGTGTCTGTAACCATTCTGAGATTCGATAACGCGATGTTGGTAAGTCGGTCAGTTTTCGTAAATAATTTATTTATTTTGTTTTGCTTTAAATTTTTCTATTCAACAATTATTCTTTATATATTATGTCCTATTCCACCTTTGGGCACAATTCATCTTCAGTTGAGTCTTTTAATTACTGAATTTCTTGAATGAAGGGAATATATGATTGCTGAAGATATTATTTTGATCAAACACTTGATATTACATATTAAGCTTATTTTTGAGTAATATCTTTTAAACAAAATGCACATTGAAAAAATTAGAAACAATCAAAAATATTTATTAAAAATAAACTCCAGTTAAATGACGAGTTTCCAGAAACTGTATTATTATTGAAAATATTATCAAATGTAAAAAGAAGTTTTATTCAATTCTTCATGAATTCAGGTCTTTATACCTGAAACATGTGATAATGCATGATTCTACAAATACAAACCAGAAATAACGCAACAATCGGTGACATGGAGTCTAGAAGGTGTTGATCTGCCCATGTCAAAAATGTGCCTCTGTTGAACGTGCGAAGTCTGTAGCAAATTTAAAGGCCCAAGTCTTCGCAATAAGGATAGAACAATGAGGTGCATCTTATCGAGCCAGATGCAGTACCTGAGACATTTTGATATACAATTGCAAATATAATATGATTCTCAGTTATAATAATTTGTATTTATACAATCACATTTTAATTTCTGAATAATTGTATTATTCCTCATTAAAAGTGTAGGACTATTAATGTATCCTATTAGAATTTGTTATTAAATGAAATATTTACACTTTTTAAAATTTATGTATATAAGAATACTGAAGTAATTACAAAGTAATTGATTTAAATTAATATTATTTTCACAATATAATTAATTGAATTGATTGTATTATTTTATTAAACGTTTTAGATAACTTATTTTATAACCTATTTCCTTCTCTGTGTTGTAATTATTTTATTTTTTTTCTTTATAAACACAAACATAAAAGCATGCTATAAACTTATAGTTAATTATTTCGTTCTAATATAAACACTGAAAGTGAATTTGTTAATAAAACTTTCACAGTAAAATAACAAAACTCCAGAACAATTTGCGAACATAAAAAAAGTCAAGTATGGCTTTGGGTCAGTTGGTTAAGGTGCGTTGACTCTGAGCTTCAAATTTGGCAGGACCCGAGTTCGATTCCTGGTACTTGCAGTCTCAAGAAATTATTTATGAATAATTAAATACAAGAATTATTTCCAAGACCACTGATGATGGGTATTTGGCAAGATTCGAAATAACTGTATGGTCAGCGAAAAATTCAATTAATTTAAGTAATATAAAAAAGAATTTTTGTTTTTGTAGTTCACTATTGTTCTAAAAACCTCTTTATGAAAGTATTTGAAATTATTATTTTCACTTAAACAAGAAAATTAATATTTAAAAAATAATCATAACTCATTGCGGCAAGTAAAAGAAGTTAAAGCATTGCTTGTGATGAAGTTGTTTAGGGAAATGTTAAAGTAGAAATAAAACCTAACACACAATATAATAAAATCAACCCAGTTGACTTGGTAAACCATTTATTACGGATGCACATAATGCAAGGATCAACAGACAAGGTGCACTAAATCAGACAAAAGACGTCATAAACGAATTTATGTGCTAGACCGACGTTTGACAAAAGTACGTGCACATAAATCGGTCGGAAACGTCAGGGTGAAACGCTATCCAAACTTTGCATTAGTGCAGGCGTCAGAAAAGCAATTTTATAAGTGACAAAACGCCACATAAAATTTGGTCATTAAAGTAAATTTTACAATTCTCATACGTGAATTTCATATAAATTTTTTATGTGGATTTAGACAACTCTAAATTTAATCAGAAATGAATATTTATAATTCATATCTGACAAATGTTTTTTATCTATGTCTTTATTTTTATTTTCCATTTATTTAGCACGTACTTGAAATACTCGATTGAGTTGCTAATAATTCCACGTCCATCCCCTGACACAAGCTGTTGTTGCATATTTTAATAATTATGCATTGAGCGCCAAAAGTTTTTAATTATGAAAACTTTCGCTTCATGTCAAAGTTCAAAACAAGTGCAAATGCTGAAATGAATGCACTTTTCAACTTTTCATTTAACGATAAGCTTCAACGTGTTTAGTAGCAGCTTTTTGAGTTGTTTAATTGAGTCAAAAAAATTAATTATATGCTTAAATTTTATGAAAATAACATAATGAACACTTGAAATAACTAAACAACTTAGTGAAATAAGAAGTAAGTAAGATCAAAAGGCAGTTTTGGCTTTGAAGACACTAAAATTAGAACTGACGTGAACATATAAGAGAAAAATATTTTAAGTCCTCCGTTTTTCAATATTTTTTCAATTCACAATGCACAAGTTAAAGTATATGTACCTAATATTTATTATAATCCCATCGTCAACATCTCATTTTTTACAGCAAACGATAGCTTTTGCATTACAAAACAATTGAAATGTAAATCTTTCTCCTGACAGACCACCCAATTCTTCCTCCTAACGCCTCTAACACAAACCTATTCAACATTGAACAACGCTTGTGTTGTTTATTTAAGATTCTTTATCCACTATTGAGATTCTTAGGAACACTAGAGTAATTGACTTACTTAAATAACTCCATTAAGGCTAGTGTGGTCTTATTTAAAAAAATTTAATTTAGAAAACTTTAAAAAAATTAATATCGTATGCCAACAATAAAACCAGACTAATCTCAATAAATCTAACTCGATAAAAATAACATTTTTAAAGGTAATTGTCTTATTTTTTGATAGACGGAAATTTTCTTTAAAGCTATGTTATTTGCATAAAAAGAGTTTATTTATTATATTGTAAATATATGTAAAAATTTATAATTTATACTTTAATATAAGTAAATCTTTTTTCATTTTTTGCAGTTCACCCAAAATGAACACAATAATATCTTAAAGTATTATGGATCATTCTCTTATAAATCGGACGGATTTTGCCAAAAAAAATGACCTCATCAGAGCACTGGTGGACCTGTTTACGTAAAGTGAACTTGTTGCATATCTGTACTGCGCGGGCTTTACGAAAATATTCGTCAAAATTTTTAGTTTTTTTTTAAATTTAATACTTAAAAACCCACTTGCACTTAATTTATCGACTGTTGTGGTACTACGGATTAGCATTATTCATACGCAGACCAGAAAGAGCATAGGACAATAGTGGTCAGATAAAAGACGCACTACTTCCCCCATTCAAGTGATGCACTTGCCTGACATAATCGGTAGAGCCGCACGTTACTTGTCTCAATCACCACTACATACTGTTACGCCTGTTTAAGGCAAGACACACGGTTAACAACAAAAGTCGGTTGTTATAATCGGTAAATTAGAACATAAAGCAGCAGCTTTTTGATTCTTTGACTCAAAAAACATGAACTAGTTCATCACCTTTCCAATTACATATAAAAGTCATATAAAAAGATTAGCCATCATATTATGGACGTTCATGGAAAGTCTATTGAAAATTTCAGTCATCTGTCAAATTATTTGTTAATGGAAGTGGAAAATAATATATGAATTGGTTTTCTCAAACGATTAAGTTTATTTTTTTTTAATTATTTTATTATACTTGTTGCATTTTTAAATAGGTTACATTCTTTTAATTCAGTATATTATAAACTATTAATTTTTGTAAATTAAAAGATAAGTTGCATTGCGTCATTTCTAATTATTAGTAGTACGATTTATAGAGAATTTTTATTAAGATTTCTTAAGCACAAGTATTAAATCGATATAATATATGTTATAAATTGCACAGCACCGCCAATATACTTGAGAATAACAATCCACTTGCTGTTTCACATTTAATCGGAAACACAAGAATGCAGTTTTAGAAAAGACATCTAAAAGGTTCATATTTTATCATATATAAAGGATATAAAGAATTTCTTAAGCTGCGCATATTAATTTTTTTATTTAGGTATGTCAATGTGTCAAAAGTAAGAAAATTAAATAAAATTCTAAGGACTTTGGTATCTAATTTCATTTATGTGTACTTCGAATTATTAAGACTTAACATTTATTTTTACTTTCTATACTTGAACTAAACTTTCTGGTATGTTAACTTATAAATATTTACATTTATTGCTTGGAAGACTTGTAATACTTTAATAAAATTCACGTAATTATTGTTAATAACGAAATAAGTATTTGCACCCACATTATCGCATTAAACCTGTAACTTCGGCATAAATTAATAGTCGTTTGAGTAAATTTACCTTGGAACTCATGCAAAATTTTTGATGATTAACACTTCACGGTTTGCTGCGTACAATGTGTGTTCTTAGTGTCATACAATTACATGCCATACACCCAATTTACACACCCATTTACCCATAAAGTTATATTCAACATTTTTATACACACCAGAATGCTCGCATATGCAAATTTTCGCAGAGGCGTTAGTAAATAAAATTTAATTAAGATTTTAAGATAGAACATATTTGAGATATTCCAGATATTTGAGATATGTTAGCACCAATTTCGAATAGCAAAGTTAACGAGTCAGTTTTAAAATAATAAAATACCTATTTCAGTTTATATAGTGAATTTTATTGTTAAATTTCTGGAGTTTATATCTCAGTTCCGTACGCCCATGTGCGCATAAAATCGCAAAAGGCAACTTTAAATTGCACCATTGTAAGCGGAAGCAGAACATTACTCATTCATGCTTTTAAGGAAGAACATTTAAAATGAGTGTAAAATGCGTGTAAACAGGTAACACCGAAATACATCCATACGAACATTTTTATACACTTAACCACTTCGTCACACAGTCATTAAAACAAATACGAGTATATGCCCATGTTCGGTTGCGTATTCACATTTATAGATTGCAAATTATGTCGGAGAAAATTCATTTCGAGCCAGAGTTTATGGATGGCCGATTTTTAATATTTATGCCACACGTTGAATACAGAATATAATGTAAAACGTGCATATAGCCGGTTTGCATATAACATAGGTATGCAGAATGGACCAGAGAGCAAATAGTATGGAGCACTTTTCCGTTTGCAACAACACATTTAAGGATAAATGTGAATGTTTACAATTTTCTTTAATACCACGCCAATATTTAATATCTCAATTTCTTGCTTTATGGATTCTCATATAAGTACAAGTTAAAAATTAAAAATATTTATAATATAAAATTAAGACTAGGAGCTATTGTTCCCAATGTTGTATATTATCTTGCTTCACATTTTAATTTATAACCTACTACCGTCGGTAAGTTTAAGTTGAAGTGATGGCCTTTGAAAACAGTACAAATAATAGCAGTAGTTGTAACATCACATCTACTGCTATGTAAGTCTTGCAATTAATAAATTTAACAATAATGATACGACAATTAAAAAAAAGTTAAAACATGGTGAAATTGACTTCTATTTAACTCAGATATTGAAAGCCCACGGATGCTTCTTGAAACACCTTTACCGATAACAGCTGGCGGATAGTCTCTACTGTCGAAAATCTCAAAACTTTGTTGAAAGCCTAAAACTCGGCGTTTTTCGTTATGACCGCTGTAAGAGGGATCAAGATTATTCTCGAGAATTTGAAATATCTATCATCTCCTAGCAGCATTACACATGAAATGTTATCAAGTAGTTTTAAAGGAATGCAATAAAAATATTCACAAATCATGCGGCGATTTAAAAATTATTAAGAGTACCGAAACGCGCGATCACAGCTTATATAATTAGGGATAGCGTTCCCAATAAAAACAGCTGCAGTTAAAGAACTGCAACAATGATATATAAACACACACAGGTTAAGAAATATGGTCAATAAACTAAATAACAAAAAACACACGTTTGAGCTTCTTTCTCTAGACGGCCTCGTGCCGAAATACTAAATAAGTGAAGGCTAACCGTCGGCCATCCCGGTTGAAATCTCAGATTGTTAATAAAAAAAAAACAAAAATATATGATTGAAACAAATACATCTTAATGAATTGGAAGACAAAAAATTTTACTATATTATATATTGACAATAATGGTTTAAAATTCTTCTTTTGATTATTTTATAAAAAATATATGTGCAAATATATATGGACGTAACCAAAGCGGAAATCCCTTTTCATCACCCTCACTAAATGTGCGTCGAAAACATATAATATAGGTGCAGAGATTTTCAAAAGAAGGCAAAGCAGAGGTTCCATTGAAAAATCATGCTAATACAGTTCAATTAGTTAAAATACAATTTATGTGACTTTAAAAACATATTTTTGGTTAAGGAGAATGATAGGTAGGTTAGGTTAAATCTATTTAGAACTTTTAGCAGAGCCAGGATCCTTAAAAAAGGAATGCTCCTAAAGTATTAAGGAGAAAAATAAAAAATGACAAGATTGTAAACAACCCTTTATTTTTTCTTTTTCTTTTCTTGTTACTTCTACATTTAGCAATCGTTTCGCCAAAATTTATTGCCTAAATTAAAATAATTTTACAGTTTTTGAACCCTCTGTCTACACTGATGCAAATATGTATACTGAACATTTTAATTGAGAACAATTACATATATATTTAATATCAAATATTAAAACTGAAACAATCGTAAAAGTATAAAATGTAGACGACTTATCTTAAATGGGTCATCCAGTCTACAAAGTTTTTAATGGAACCCGCATAATAATAAATTTAAGAAACATTCCACGGTTTAATAACATTAATTAAGTCGACGACTTTTATTTTGATTTATAAATGCAATTTCACATTTGTGGTTTTCTTAATAAAACGCAAAGTAATCAAATAAAGAATCGCTTTCAATTCACAACAACAATTCGCGTCTATTTTGTATTAAGCATGATTGCATTCAGCTTTATTTGAATGCAAATTCTGCTGCAATTCATACGCACTGCACTATCGCTGCGATGCGCTGGCGTGTTGCAAGCAGTCGGTTTACTCATCAACAAAGAAATAAACTTGCAATAAAACTGAATTATGGGTTAATATCACAATTTTATTGCACCTTTGCATAATGCAAGTACGTATCTGGCGTTACGTAGTCAGTCGCCGGTTAAAAACTTTGCTTGCGTACAAACAAACTTACAAAAACTGAAATGCGTAAGTATGTCAGCGTTAACCAACGTTGGGAACTCGGCAATATTTGCTTAATGCAGTTGCAAACTGAATGAGTCAATTCAGACATAAGATTATCTTTAACATTCGTGTGCACACACAAATGACTTTAAAGATGTCAGACAATTATTAATTCCAAGCCTACTTCGTCACATAATAATATTTATCGATCCGATTTGCTTTCATATAAAAGTTGTAGCATTCCGTAGAGGATTTATTATATTTAAAATTAATTGATAATATTGATTTAATGCTTATTATAGCATTTACTTTATACAATAAATTCAGAATTACTGCAGAAGTAACTCAATCATATGTTGACATAAAAAGTTGCGCCGCAAAAGCCACTATGACACGTCAATGATCAGAATATGATCAAATTTTAACATATATTACCTAAAATTAAGTACTTTGGATTTTCTTTTCAATTGTATATGCGACAAGTATAGTATATGCTATCCCAAAATCTTTTCTCCCTACATATATCTCTCTGAAAAAACTTAGGATCATTGTTGCTAGCTTACTGGTGTAAAAAGAAAAATTATACCCTAAAATATTTAAAACGAGTACTATTAAAAATAGGCTAATTTAAATAATTAATAGAAAAAATAATAAAAGAAATGCAAATTATCTTTTATAAATATAGTAGAGTTGTCAGTGTCGCATTTGGAAAATATTAATGGAAGGTTAAAAAGATTTTTCATATAATAATATATTATATATCTGAATGTACTTCATACGTTCACTAATACAATAACCTTTTATAATGTTATTTATTGTATTTATAATATATATAATATATTTACGGTACACAGATCTGCTTTAGAACTTCAAGCATTCGTTAAATTCGCAAAAACATCTACAATAAAATCTAGAGGCTAAACAATATCTGGTATCACAAGCAACAGTATGCCTATACCTGTCACTAAGCTAACCTAACCTATTATTTAATTCAGATATATGAAATCCAGTAGATGTACAATATTTTAATTGTAATATATTTTATATAGCATATGTTACAAAAATAGACTTAACAAGTAAATACATACAAACAAATTTATGTTTATCACGATAAACTTCGTATATGTATTTGCATTAAGTGGATATTTGTTACTACCTATGTCGCTATGCGACACATATGGACAACTTGATAGTCTGATGCTTGAAATAGAAAGCCTTGTTATTATATCAGATAATTCACCGACCACACAAACCTTTTGAGGATCATCATAACAGTATGATTGCTTTTCTGGCTTTTTACAGATTAAACCAATGCACCTACAAGTCAACAGAACGTTATAATTATGCTATATATATACAATTGAACTTAAAATAATTAAATATATCAAATTTTTCAAGTTTTTTAGCACTTTAATATGAAAAATAGCTCTGAAAATAGCTTGGATCAACAAATAAGTTAAACGCTACACGAGTATGAGCCTGCGGAACTTTCATTTATAGATGAAGAAAGCTTTCAATAATCCAGTATTTTTTATCTTCGTCTAAGATAACTACTCGCACCTTTGAGACAACCGGGTTTACAACTGGTGAGATTAAGCATTAATACAAAATTGAAATGAAAATGGAACATGATATATTGTCGCTATTGGTTTCCAATTACTTTATACGCCTCTCTATTTAAAATATCTGCTTGTCCTTTTAGAATGTTTTCCAGATATATATTTGCATTAACTTTGATGCTGCAGTGTAAAATTTTTATCGGATAATGACCATCGACTGTCATGACTACCAAAACCATCACAAGCAGTAAAACTTGATGACGGACTCTGTTAAACAAAATTAGATTATTGCTTATGGTTACCAATTGCTCAATATGAAAATTTTATCTTATCAAGGAAGAAGATGTTCGGTTTGTATTATCGCAACAGCTGCTGTTGAATAATACTACATATTCGAACTATTATACATTAACAAAGTATCTTATTATTAAAAGCAACATATTTAAGTATGAAGTACAGGTCGCTTTGAGACAAGTCAAATAAGATCTTACAATATGTAAGTATGTATATAAATATTTGAATTCAATGCAGAATGCAGAAAATTTTTATCTCGTATTTAAGTAGCGTCGTAAACTTCAAGTAACTTGACATGCATTTCATGAATAAAATTTTCATTGAAATTGAAAACACTCTTATCTTGAGGTAAGTTTTATATATAACCCACATCGTTTAATCTATTTAATGCAGTTGCAAATGAAAGTTCCGTTTTAAGGACACTAATTATGATGTTTTGCATCAGAGCATTAAGCATTAATTAATGCGAATCTTAAAAATTGTCCTAAATACTCATGAATTTGAAACTAAAGTGAATTTTTCTGTTTTTATTACATGTTCAGGCACTTAAGTTATTAAAACATAAAAAACATTCAAGAAATGACATTGAGAACGATTTTGATATATTATTTTTATCAAATTGAGCCTTTTCGGCGTAAATAAAAATGTTCAGTGAGTGACGTATTTTTCAAAAAAATCTTTAAGTGCCAACTTAAAAATAATTTAATTCAATTTGAGAGGAAGAAAGCATAAAATTTTAATATAATTAATTTTAACATGAAATTGAGTTGTGCACTTGAGAAAATAAGTAAAAGCACTTGTAGCGCCAAATTAAATTTGTTATGAATTTGTTGCGAATTTGAGTTGACGAAATATATAGAGTCATAGGTATAAACATTTAAATACTAATGGTTTATGTACAAGTGCTCATATACCTGTGTTTGTACATATGTACAGAATAATCATGACATTTTCAATGATGGTGCTGGAAAAGTCCTTAACGGCTCGTTTGCAATTTTCTCTGTTGATCGTAGATATTTGCCACGCTACCTCACGAAGGCTAAAATTCTTTCAATCCAAGTGGAGCTAAAATCATGCGTGCCTTGAATACATGCCAATGCAAGGCAGAATTTCTACGGAATCCCACATACGTACACCCACTCACAAGTACTCACATAAACATCCTCCATATATGACTAGTACCGCCATAATGAGGATGGATGTGGGATGCTTGAATTATTTTTAACTCAATAAATTTAGATTTAAATTCAAGTACACACCATACAACGCAATATATACTTATTCTATGCTATAATTAACAACTGACGTATATCCTTTTATGCATATGTGTAAATATAATTAAGTAATTATGTATGTCAACGAGCAACAAAAAACTTGTAGAGAACTTTATAAATTACTATACATGCACTTTTCATACAATTTAGTTAAATTAGTTGCAATTTATTTTTTTATTGAAATGAAATTCTTTTATTTAAATATTAGATTTTAGTTAAATATTATGAAATAATCAACTTAATTGGGCTAAAAAATGCGTACACTATTTACTCCAATAAATTATTCAAATTATATTATTTATTGTTTTTATAGTGCAGTGCAATTAAAATTGGCATTTATATACAAAAAAAAAAAAAAAACAAATGCATATATAAATATTTAAAAATATAATTTTTATATGTGAATTATGACTTTCGGGGAAACATAATTAACACATTTAGCACAGTAAATGCTATTTTTCCAAATACCCCGAAATACTCAATAATTTATTGCAATATTATTTAACTGCATTAGAGGTTAAATGTGTTGACCAAATTTACTGCATTTGGTTTGCATCCGCCCCAAAGCCAAACAATTGGACATCTGAACAGTTTGCTTTTTTAAATTTTGTTATTTATTACTCTGTTTTGGATATCATTTATTAACTTCCTTCTACTATAATGTTGGATTGATACCAGGTGCTATTTGACTATTGTTATGGTTTTGTAAAAATATGTTTGTGGTATTATAGAAGCCATTCCATACTAAATTAGTAATTATTAAAATTGTACAGGTTTTTCAAATAATGTTCCCCATAGTCCTCAAAAACGTTTCCCAAAAAATATCAGTTAAAGTTAAAAGTTGCATTTTATTTTTTTATTGCTATGATATTCTTTTATTTAAGTATATATTTTAGTTAAATATATGAAATAATCATCTTAGTTTGTCTGGAGTATGTGTATTCATTATTCTAATAAATTCTTCATATTATATTCTTTATTGTTTTATAGTGCGGTGCTATTCGGCTTGGCATTTATATACCACAATTAGGCAAATTCCAATGTATTTATAAATATTTAAAAATATGATTTTTATATCTGAATGTAACATTATTCGCCGTATTTATTTTCTCTCCAGAAAAGTTATCAACAAATGTATTTATTTCTACGGCCCTCCAAACCTATTCAATAATTTGTATTGGTACGTGATCTTATCTGATCTGAACAGCCCAGCACTAGACAATAAAGGTTATCAAGTTTAAATAGACAATTCAACATGATAGCCGAAATTGCATTCTAATAAGAAAAATATATTGTTTACTCATAATAAGATTAAAGTAGAAAATAAAATATTTAAAATCCAAAGTTAACTAATTTTGTATACAAAATTAAGTATTTTACCAACAACAACAAAACAAATAATATTGAATATTACACCTTCTAGTGAAACGAATATAGAAATACGACAATAATGTAACTTATTGTTTAAGAAGGGTTAAAAGGGTTATAGAAAGGGTTATTGAATCCAATAATGACTTTACAAATGGCTTATAATAACAAAACGCAGCGCCATCTTGTGACTGATACAAAGCAAAGACAATCAGTCTATCATAAAGAATGTGACTAGAAGTAACAAAGACAACATTTTTTCACCTATTTTTGTAGTAAACCTTTTTATGTAGTAATCATGATAATCATAGCCAGGAAATCATAACTATCCTTTTGCTGATAAAAGGTGCAATGATACTTATAATCAAACTTGATGCACAAGGAGAAGACCTTCTAATATAATGAGATTGAAATACTATAACTATTAAACAATAAATACTAACACACACGTCTTCCTCCATTATGATGAACTATGTTAGAATCAAATAATTTTTTTACTAACACCAAACCATTGCTATCATTAAAGACATGAATTTTCAAGAACTCTGAAAAAAAATTTGATATCATTCCCAGTTGTATAGCTGAAGAAAATTTGGGTCCACTCGACTTAGTAAAGCATCATTGACAAAATATTTTTCAGCACAATCGGTCAAATAAAAATTATTTTTGAAATTATTTCACAAGCACAACTCTCACTCTCTTTAATCTTCAATCTTTAGTAATAAAGGTTGATCGCCTTTAATGATCTTCAATCTTTAGTAATAACTTATCCTGTGATCATTTCAATTTCGTCATGGAACTAATCATATGCAGTCGGAATGAAGCAATATTTCACATATGTGTCTACATCCTTACTAACGCTGACAAAATTAACATAGTAATCGCAATATTTAAAGCTGTTCAGAATATATGTAACTTGATACGCCTTGATATCGTAACCTTCTCAACTTGTTTTAGAAATAGATTTGCTTGCTATCAAATGGCAACAATTTACAACGTCCTATTATCAGAGTCCAACACAGATAGGAACCAAGACACAGGAATACCTGTGCCAACTGCAGCGCAGATGAACTAGGCAAGCCAAGAACTCTGCTTTCTGACATTTATTTCTTAGATATTTTGATCTCACTTGCAACAAATATTAAGAGGACATTAAAAAAAAAAAATTAAGTATGGCGAAAAAAACGTAGATAGATGAAAATTCCTGTCAGAACTCGAGATCTACCTGGTTCAAACTGGACAAAGAACATGACAGTTCGATGTTTTATCTAAAGAGATGTTTGCTCACCTTTACCAAATCTGTTCTGGAAGACACGCTGTGGGACTTGGTTTGCAATAGGTCTAACATCAGAGCCACCATCGTCGACTTTTGTTTCGAAGGTGACTCTGATGAGGAGAAGAAAACAGTGTTTTATCTTATTTGTCAATGCCCAAAGTAAAGATTAGTTGTTCAGAATGATATATATTAAACATTTTCTTTTGAAATCATAACATCAGCAACAAATATGAAATTATACATCATATATTCTTGAAATAATTAGTTCCGGTCTTTCATAAATAAGTCGTTTGCAAAATTAAAAAAAAAAATTTATTGAATCTTTTCAAAATGTGTACTTTATTTGTTAAATATCAATTAGAAAGCATTTCGTCTCATTTCTAGTCAAAATTCCGAAAATATTCAGAGATAGAATGCATTTAAAATACAGTGACCATTATTTATGCTGATATATGCATATGGACTAATATCTTGGTCAGATACTAGCATATAAACTAGATACATTTGTGTTTTGTTTTTGTTTGTACATCAGTTCAGATTATGAAAATGTACTAATTTAAGCTTGTTTAATTTATAAATTCGAAAATGTGCAACAAAGCAGTAAATGTGGTTAGCTATGTGAAGTATCTAAAATTCACAGTACGGTTTCTCTATAAAATACAAAATATTTTAAATGACAAAGTTACCATTACTGTGATCGCATAAGTTTACTTGCAGCATCCACACATCTGTAAAAAGATACAAATACAAAGCAATGCCACAATGCAGCATCTACGTACTACGCAATGTGAAACTCAACAAGAACGAACTACATATTCGAGTATATGTATATATGTTATGTTTATACTCGTATATACTAGTATGCATATATCATTTTTGTTGATGTTGGCATGTGTGAGCCAAAACTGTTGCTGACAAAATATTTCGTTTGCTTAATTAAATCTCGATGCAACTTTACACTCAATCTACGTTATTTTTGTGTATGGACAAAGCATACACTGGAAGTTAAGTGCAAAGTGTGAAGTGTGAAGGTCTCCATTTTGTCAAGAATCTCAGCTTACACAAAGTAACGAATTTTGAAATTTTCTCACACCTCAATGACCACTTGCTGCGTCAGTATCACTGCTTCCATGCATCCTTGCATCTGACCGAATGTGATTGTATGCGCATAAATTGGTTTAATTACCAAATTGTTTAAACAATTGTGGAATATAGCGTACCATCAACTAAGCCAAGAATTTAAATACATCAACAGATAAGTGGGCACTTTAAATTATTAAAGCAAACTTATTCCAAGAACACTTTTAAGTGAATTGTATGAATTAAATGAATTTCTTAATTAATGTATTTATTGTATTTTCACAATTGTACTAAATTGGTAAAATTACACAAATAGATGGTGTAATAGATAGATTTTCCTTTGTATTCATATCAGTTCATTGATTCATTTTAATTGTTATTGTTAATTTATGCAAATAAAATCGTAATTGAGTGTTGTTTACAGATTATTTTAATTAGGCATATTATAATAAAAGAATTTCATAATCTCTAAATTTTAGCTCCAGGAAACTACATACTCGCCAATAAATAAATGCATTAATTTAATTGCCTCTGTACTGTAAACTTGATATACCTATATTAGTCCTTACGAATTTATAGTTTATTTTTAGGCATATAAATTTTATTTGTACAGAGAAGACAATAATCCATTAAACTATTATCTAATATATAACTACAATTACTAATTTTATATATTATATATTATATATAATTAAGTAAATTATTTAGTTTAAGCAACTGTAAGGTTTGATAGTCACTGTCTGTACGAGTAGCTGTTTAGACTATAGCATCAAAGTTAATACGAACGTCTATCTCAAAAATGGATTAAAATTGAATTAAATAAGGTAGGAATAGGAATAAACGGGGTTCTAGCTCCCAACGGAGCGGAGCACTGCGACCATGATTGATCTTTTGTGCTCTTTTGATCTTTTGACGTTGATAACCAAACCCGTTGGTTAAAGAGTGTAGAATTTTCAACGACACGTGCACCGTTTATGATTAGAAGAAGGCAGAGCACTATTAGTAAAACTAACGAAATAATTAACTGCTGAATATAGTTCAACCAGAGTTCGTGGCTTGCTCTGATAGACGATCGATTTCAATTAACTCCACAAATGAAACTTCGTAGGCGTCAAATCTGAAAAGCGCGGTAGCTATTCAAAATCGCCGTATTTCGAAATAAGCCAGCTGGGTAACATTTCTTTATTTTATTAATGCTATCTTTGCTTCAATGATTGCGTTACTTGCATTTTATATAGAAATGAAATGAAATCTTTCAGTAAAAAGCTATTCATCGTTCTAGAGAGAAACTTAAAGCCTGTGAAAGCTGTTGTTGCGACATTTCAGTGTCTCTCTCAACACTGGCTCTTACACAATCGATGTTTCGTTTAGTTCGGGCTGGGCAAGAGGTATGTGGGTTTGGTAGATTTCCAAGAGTTCCTCGAAACTTTTTAAATGCTCTACGAAAAGTGTTCTCAGAAACCGGATACCAGAAACTCGTTTGAACTCAAGTTGGGTTTTCACAAGTGAATAATAATTTTATATATAAAACTTAAGAATTTCAGTAAACATTCAGTAAACCATAGTAAACATTAGCATTGACTAAAAAGTTATTTAAGCATCAAATAACAACTAATGATAAAGTTATAGAATTGCCAAATGCTTCACTATTAAAACGTACTAATTTATTAATTAAACTTGATGTATTACAAAAAATTCGGAAAAAATCATTGTAAATTTATGTAATGCTTTATATCATTTTCTGGTAAACAATTGGAACAAGTTCTCCAGGAGACTGACAATAGTGATTCTTGTAGAAAGTTATTGAACAGAAAAAGTATTTCTGTCTTTTCCACATAATATTAAATAAATTATTAATACAAATAATATAGAAATAGACGTCTTATTTAATATATTTTTATCTTCTCCACACATTATTTGATTGGAAAAATAAATGAAAGACCTTTTCATAATCGATTTAACTTTTTGAACATATGTCGACCTCTTATTTCGAATCATCTGAACTTGCAATTAGCTTTCTTGAAGCGATGTTATTATTTGACTTCATAATAAAATTTATATGAAATCTTGAAAATAAAACAAAAGTGTAGAAAAATCTCTATATGTTTATATATATATAAACTTGGGAATTGATTCAAAAGAAGAACTCATAATTAACAACTTCATTAAATATGTTAAAGTTGCATAATTATATAGCAATTATAACGTTGTCAAAAGCGGTATCATAGCAAAATCTAAGGAATGTTGTATTAGAGTATTGCCGGTGTTGAAAGAATTTAAAATAATTATAAGATTGATTTGGAAATAATTTCAACGACGATATATTTTTATTATATTACTGGTCCACATAGTTGTAAGCAATATCATATGAAAATTCAACTACTTATTATTATTATTTAACTTCTGGTTAAGAATTTTCCATCTAAAAGAATAAGTCACTTACTAAGTCAACTGATGGTAGTTATTCCATTTTTTGTTTATATTAGAAAAAATATTGTCACATTTTAATTATTATTGATTTTTATACAACATAACTTGGCGATAATAATATAAATAAACGAAATATTTATATTCCGTTTTATAATTGTAAATTTAATGTTGTCCATTAAATTTAAAATGACAAAAAGTTAAAAGCAAAAACTTAAAATCACAAAAAACGTGTTTCTACAATATTATTTTAACATAAACAATTTCAAAATCAATATTAATGGAGGTTTTAACAACACACAACATGCGCCATTAAAAGAGTCCAGTACATTCAACCAACGATACTTGGTTGCACAGATCCACAGATGCACAGATACTTGGATGGCTGCAATTGAAATCGCAACACTAAAATAAAAATGCCACACAAAATGCAACATTAAGTGGACAATGACAATAGTGAAATCAATCAATAAATGCGGTCTACCATTCCGGACAATTTTACAGCGATCGTTTAATTGCGGCAATTCATCTCGGTTAATGTTGCACACGCGATAAATGCGACAAAAATAACAGCAACAAAAAATTAGTATAAACAATTAAAAATATTTTTGTGTCCATCGTAGCGTATTCAGTTATTACTGTATATATAAGCAACAGAAACAACAGATACAATATCTACTCCAAAGGTCAATAGACGCAGTCAACGCGTATACATTAAAATCCCATTGGCAGCAATGCGTGGCATTACCATAAGAAAAACAATTTCAGCAACGGCCGCTTTTGCCTACGGACCAGCTTTTAGCAGTTGTAAAGTCAATGAAGGTTGTGAAGACAGATTGGCCAGTATCTCGATAGATGGAATCGATGGTCAAGCAATTACAGAAAAAAATCAAAATTAATAACGCAAATCGTACTCCCAACAAAACAAAGTGAAAGAGAATCCGACTCGAGTACGCGAAGAGTAATGAATCAATCAATTTGCGGCATTGAAGCGGCATTCAACTGCAAAAGCTGCAACATTCACCAAGTGAAACCGAAAAGTAAAAAACATTAACAATTTAAATTGTTTAAATGGTTAAATTGTTTAATTCATTAAAAAAAGCAATGGCCATAAAAGTATCTTAGGCATTGTCAGCATATATGTTTTGTTACTAGTGCTTTAATGGCGATGTATTTTAACAATGTGAATAGAAAAGCAGTCATAAAAGATGAAAGAGTGCTTCACCCATTTTTACACTAATGGATAAAATCGCATTGTTACCGGCTTAGCAGTTTTTATTATTATTTTTCAATAAATCTTTTATGTTTTTCTTATAGATATATAAAAGAGTATCTTCAATTTGACTTGTTGATTTCAGCACTGTTCAGTAATTGTGATAAGTTCGGTTATTGTATTTTCCGTACTTTATACTTTGCAATACTCGAGTTTCTGACTGCCGTCGCAATTAAATTTAATTTACTTTTTATACTTTTTATACTCCATACCAAATAAAATTAATTACTTTAGAAAGTAAGAATTGTCATGATGAAAATAATTTTAAGAAAATTTACTTGAAACCATTTGAAGTACTTTCATTTATACGAGTAGTAGAGTAATTTATTTAGAAATACTGTTTCATACTGCTTGTAAATAATGATTAGTAACTTTAAATTTGTTATATTTTTGTAAAACTATTTTACTAATTAAGAGCAATGATTGTAAGATTGGAGGGGAGGTCTTGCTCAACAAAGCCCATTTGAGCGCAAAGAATGGACTCAAAATAATACCACGAACGCAACATTAATAACTTTTTACTGAAATCGAGTATTGAAAATCTTCTCAAACTGCTTTTACTACATTTTAATGATTGTAATAGAACTTGTAGATAATGTATTTAAATTGTAGATAATATGAAACTGTAATAAATAAAAATATCTGGATAAAGAACTACTACATGCACTATTTATATACATCTACTACAAAATATCATTCACACAGAGACTATGAAAACTTAGGACATGTTAAAATGTTTGTAACGTCGTAGAAGAGACGCTATTAATTCAAATATACTATATACCATACTTACATATATGTGCTTAATCGATTTA
Source organism: Teleopsis dalmanni (assembly GCF_002237135.1). Classification (NCBI taxonomy): domain Eukaryota; kingdom Metazoa; phylum Arthropoda; class Insecta; order Diptera; family Diopsidae; genus Teleopsis; species Teleopsis dalmanni. The sequence goes on along the minus strand of NC_051846.1, from coordinate 168,316,285 downwards.
AGGATGTTAAGATGTCTGTAAAGCTATTTTTCGTCTATTGTTCTGTTTGGCTCATAGATAATATATAAACAAGTCCTTTCATTTTTAATTAATTTAAACATTAAACAGAAATTTTTTATAAATACAAATATATTAATTTAATAAAATTGGTCAATTAGATTGTGACGTACTCACAAAATAACAAACCTGTACTGATATAAAATATAACCATACGACATTTTGTTAGTTATGACTTCCATAATAGTCCAGTTAATGGGTAAAAAAAAATCTTTGCCGTTTAAAGTGTGCTGCAGGAATGCTTTTAAAATATATTGTTAAGTCGATATTGTTAAGTTCTGAACCACACATAAATGAAATCGCCACCTGGGCATGAACCTGTATGAATTGCTTAGAAGCATTGAAAAATTCACTATCGCAATTACAAATGACTTGTGAACTAAACGCGAAAACTGTAAGGTTACTGAACCTAATGATTTGAATTAGAGAGGAATAAAACAAAAAGCCTTTTGGGTCTCAGCAAACCTACAGTACATGTACTTACTAGAGTACAGATCATTGAGTTACAACATGACGGCAGTCTATGTCTATAAATGGGCAACCTCACTTCATCTCAATAGATTAAGAGAGTTAAACACTTGTAAAAGTGCTTAGCTATTCGCGGTGCATTCTAAGCTGGCTGACCTCACTAATTACTAGACATGGCAACTTCTAGTATCACCTCAAAAAGATAAAGATAATATGCTGCAGACTATGGCTAGAAGAAAAGGAGACAGCGGTGCATATATTGGGCCAATGTCCAGCACGGGCAAGTAGGAGGAAGACTGTCTTGGGACACCATTGGGTTGGTGATGACTTGGCAGGAAACCTCAAACTAAATAAGCTGCTTGCATTAACAAAAGATGTAGTTATGCGAACGCAAGCCACTACAGCTTTACCTCAATAACAACATCCGAGAATCGAAAGACGAAAAAGGACCCAAGTAGTCCCACCATATATACTTCAATAGAGTACAGACGAAACACTCTGTTATTGCGCCGATATTTCAACGGTGGCGTATTTCAAGTGGATTGTACAGAAATTAACAGAAAGAAAAAGTTATAGAAAAAGTTGACAAGAATACATTTTATAACATAGATCTTTAAGACAAAAGTTATCTTGCATCTTTCATCGACTTTATTTCAGTCCTCGTTCAACTTATGAGAGAAATATTTAAAATCTCATTATCTATAACTTTTGAACGGATATTTTGGCGGATAATTTTTACAAGAAGAGGATTTCCAATAAATATTTTTTTGTTCATTGTTTTTTTTGACTAAACACTCTCAAGTTATCCAAAATCGGCTAATGCTCAGTATTAATACAATGTAAAGCTAATCTTTCTTGGTGTTAATGCATTTCACCTTGCGTGTTTATAATCCTAAACTCTACGCTTTTTATAAAAACCAAGTCAAATATAACAGTATAAAATAAAATATATAATTTTATATATAAGAACTTAGCAACAGATCAAACAAAACACCAGAACAACGTAGTGCACATATTAAGGCAATTTCTGTTTTAATAGTAAAATAAATTGTGTTGTGAAAAATTAAATGAGTTTAAATTGCAAATCGTATGTTTAACAATTTGATTATTTATTAATTGCATATTTATCTTTATAATATATATGCAACTTTCTTTTTAACAGTTATCACGCATTTAACTGACTTGCAGTTTAGCAGCTTTTTCTGAGGAATTGGAAACATTTCCAATTCATTTCCATTGAAAACTTGATTACTGCAACGCCTTTGAGGCGAAATTTATAACTGTTAGGGAACTACTATATATCTTGTCATAAAATGGATAACATATTAAATAGAAAATTATTTATATGTATAATATAAAATAATTAAGTTGTTCAGCATTTCTCCTCTCTGGCTTCTCGGTTACACTAATAGCAAAGTTGCTGAGCAAGCCAGACAGAGTACTTCTGGTATTCATTCAGAACATCGTAATAGCTTAGGCATATGGAAGAATGATGCAAACAGCTATTGGTGTCTTTCTGCATTGACAAATTCAATAAAAATTGAGAATATTTAATGCTATAAATCTGCATTGTTACTATCCACCACATACGCAATGTATATTAAACTATGCATCCAATTTCTAAAAAATTGAATCATCGATTATCGATGTTTTTATATCTATGGAGTTTAGCACTCTAACAGATTGAACCAATAAGCCTAAGTGAATCCTTGAAATCGCCTTTATAACTTAACTACTTATTTGGCTGATTGTACATTGCAGATTAATTATAAATTCCCGGTGAATAAAAAAATTCTGTCAATTGTATAGTATGCCTTAAATTATAAATAATTAATTTTAAAACAGAAAAATAAAAAAAGAAAAAGAAGAAAAAAGAGTTTTGAAAATACAAAATTTAAAACAAATCAGGAAAAAAAATTTTATTTTAGTTATTATATTTTAATATAAAAAATTATTTCATTTTATATATAAAATTCAAATAACCACTAAGTTGTTAAATTATTTATTAATAAGTTCTGTTACATTAAATTATTATTATTATTATTTCCACACTTCTTTAGGAGCTTAAGGTGTCTACAAGAGTTTTCCACTGGTTTCTATTTTGTGCTATTGCTCAGAACTCGTTAAACGATTTGCCCGCTATTGTCCTGCTGAACTGTCCTTTTTCAGGTCATTGCTAGTCTGCCAATGCACCTAGTCCCCTCGAAGTTCCAAGTAAGTGCAGCATGCGCGATATCTTCATAAGACTTTCGCAGTGTGTATCCAATCCAACCATACCCTTTTCTTCTTATCTCGCTGTTTACGTTTGTTTGGTCCGTTATTCCCCATAACTCTTCATTTAAAATCGTTCTATGCTGCCATATGCCTAATATGTTGCGCAGAAATCGATTGATAAATGATTGCAGTCTGCTTTCAATTTCGGAATTAACAAGCCATCCGATCCGATCTATTACATTAAATTCATTAAATTAAATGCTAGTATGTCTAGTATTAAGTTAGTCTTGTTACTAAACGTTTTAACAATTTTTATTCAAAATATTTCATTTATAAAATATAAAAACATACTTGCAGCAAAAATATCTAAAAATTCTTATCTGTAGTTACGTTCGGTAAACTTTAATTAGGATGTCGGAACAATTATGTAATATTCAATTGAATTATTACCGTTTTTAAAAATTATTTTTATAGCCATTAGCATAATACCAAACAGCTATTTATTTTTACACAAAGAACCTGCTTAAAATTTATTATCTTTGTTTCGCTATGGCACTGAATTGCTCCCACTTAAGGCTATTAAAATAATCAGAACTATTCCATTTCAATTGCAACTAATTTGGAATGCAATTTATGTTATAATAAAACCATTTTTGCCACAGAAATAGCAGCAATAAGTAACTATTTTGGAACAAAAAATGCACAAAATATTGCAGGAAAACTACTGCATTGGATTCAAACCTAAGAATAATCGTAATGCGCGAATAATTTCGTTTTTTGAACTAATATAGTTTACTTACAACAAAGTATGTATAATAGTCCCCATTACAGACGAGTATCTAGTTACATATATATTATTAAATATACAAGTAAACATACGAGTTCAAATAAAAGTACTTTTACTCTACCACTTTTTTTTGTGGTTTGGTTCAAATTTTCGTTTTTTTTTTATTTTTAATCAAAAGTAGGAAAGTACATACATACATGTCCGCATATGCATAGGTACGAGTACGAGTACGAGTACTAGGTACGTATATTTCAAATTAGTGTAATAACAAAATAGGTTTACCACTTCCGCCCTAAGCTAAACTGGTACAATAGAGTTGAGCTGAGCTGAGCGGAACGAAATTTTACCGGAATGAGTGGACTATATACGAAATTTGTGAGCTGGTTTTTGTTTTTCTGACCAAAAGTTACAATGCACTATGCAGACAAAATGACCAAATTCATTTGGTTGGGACCAGTGTATGGAAACGCGCAGCATATGCAGTCAAGCGAGCTAAAATTGGCGTACTGAACAGTAACCGCGGCGACTGGAAGAAGACATTATTGCAGATTATAATGTTTGTTCAAAACTATTTTGGAATTTGTTTTTCGAGACCAATTTAATTTTTGTTTTTATTTTGTATATATTTTTTATAAATTTTTGCCATTTTTTTTGCGTTGCCCTCTTTGACTTTTCCAAGTGACCACATTTCGAAGCTGCATGTTGAGCGTCCTAATAGAGTAGCGATGCTTCACAACTACTGCACAAATTAGTAAATTTAGTTTTTACCTTCTAGGTACCCTACATAATCCTAAATGAACATGGTATTCTTTTTGCTATATTATTCTAAAGTAATTATTTAAACAAAAAGTTCACAAACTCGTATAATTAAATTTAATACTAAATTAGGTATCTTTATACATATCACTACTTTCCTAAACACCACAACAGAAAGAAAAAATATGATCTTATTTAATTTGCTAACTTCCACAAACTTCTTTAAGGACAGAAAAGAGACTTTTAAGAAACTATTCTAAGATGTATCTGAAAATCCAGAAATGATGACGTGAGTAGTATTCTCACGAAATATGAAATGACGTCAACGAATTTCTCAAAAACAAGATATAAGTTTTAAAATTATAAAATTTTTGTGCCTTTAAATATTTATAGAGAAATTGATTTAAATAGTCTATACTATGTACCAATTTGTATTTTAACAAAAAAATTAACTTTAACGACGGACATTATTAAAATTCAGGAAAATTATCATATTCAAAAAGAAAAATGCATGCTAAAACAGATGGAGCTATGCCAAAAACCTTCGAATGTAAACTTAAAATTTTTAATAAACCTACAAATAATACTGCACAAACTATACTAGAAAATTAAAATGACAGAAATACAGATATACACAATTGCCGTCAGGAATAACCCAACTTCATATTTTTTTTGATATCCTACAGAAAGGTAACTTTTCTTCCTACAATTTCAATGTGGTCATCATCAAAATTAATCAATGAAAGAACGAGGACTTTATGCATTCCCCAATTCGTTTATCAATAAATTGAAACTTGAAAGTAAAAATGATACCCATGTCCATGGAATTAGTTTTAAACTAGATTACAGCTAAATAACGGTAACTCAACAAGTCAATGAAAGAGCGAGGACTTCATGAAACCCCCTTGTTTCGTTCACCAACAAATTATAATTTAAAAGTAAAAGTGGTGTCGCCGTCCACGCAACCTGTTCCATTAGTTTTTTAAAAAGTGAGTTGAAGAACGAGGATTTTGTATAGTGGTTCACCGAAAGACTAAAACTTAAAGGTAAAAACACTGCTGACGTCAATGAAACTACTAACAAACTAATTTTTTAGGAAAAAGCGTATTATGTGCTATAGAATAACCAAAAAAAGTTAACAATATTAAACTGTTATACAATAGCTAGTAAGGTAAGAAATCTTTGCAATGTTGTGTCACTAAAGCCTGGTTCAAAGTATCTTAATTGGTTAATACAAACAATGTTACACTTGTCCCGATACTGTAACACGAGGGACTTTAAAGTTATGAAACAGCTAACATTTTTGATAAGTAGAACTTTTTCGCTCTCCCTATAGAACCAGACTTTCTGCGGGATAACCACTTATAAGACTTCATCAATACTTAAAAACGGTAAATGAAAACTTTTCGAAGTCACTCGAAGTTAAATGCAACAAGTCAACGCATATCCAGCCAATAAATTCATGGAAGTGATGATTAGTTTCACAATTGATATAGATCTAAACTATCTCTTGTTTCTTTTTGGGCACAGTTGCTTTTATTGACTATAATTTTAGAAATATTAGATAAAGGAAATCTGCCTTTTAAAGCTTCTCTGAAAATTAGAATGAAACATCCACAGACCACATCTTTTCTACTTATGACATGTGGTTGCCATTAAACGAGTGCAGTACGTTAATATAGCTTTCTTGAATCAAGAGGTATTAATTAGGTATATCGATAGCCTCAGACGTTTTGCGTTAGGAATCTCTATTCAGATATAGTAGAATAGGATTTCAAATAGAATAGGATTGTCCCTATTAATTCTAATTGCGTCTTTCATTTTAAAAACACAAGTTCTTTTTATATTTGTAGAGAAGTACTGCCACTAACATTTGTGTCAAAAATCATGTCAATATCTGCCTTTGTTGAGAATGCTGCAGACTCCCTCCTGCAACAAATCAAAGAAGACAGAGGAAGTGCTCAAAACAAAAATCGTTATGGATGACCATCATCATCAACTGACAAGCAATATATCAAGGAAATCGAATATCATTGATTGACAATTAGATACTCGCTGATTCTCTTGACATTTCATTGGGATCAGTCAAGACTATTACGAAACATGTTTTGTGTTTGAAAAGAGAGAGAATTCTAGTTAAGTGCCAATTTTATGCAAAAACAGCTTTCTGGCAAACAATTTAAAATGACATGCCTGATAATTGGAGATGAGACTTTGATCTATACATGTGACCAAATACAATCGACTATAAGTGATAAAATAGATTCAAAAGAATAAGACTAAGTATTAAAAAATGTTATCTTATATTATGGTTACAGTATTATTATAAACATAATTAATTTAAAATATGTGTAGTTAAATACCACAATTATAGATAGTACACATTTTACACGCGCATACTATAGCGACTTCCGTTCTAAAAGTTGCGGAAACTTGAACGAAAAGAGACGTTCCGATACTTTTGACGACCCAGCATTGGTCGTTCTTGACAGTCTGTCAGACTTATCATCATTAAGAAGAAAACATCTGTTAAACTACATTAACTGAACTGAATGAGCCCAGTTTATCTACATGGATTCTTACGAGAAAATAAAACGGCAAATAAATGTGAACCGGAATGGTTTTTGATGATCGCACTGCAACCTATCAACCAACTGTGATGAACGCTTTATGTGTAAAGACAAAAGTTTTGTTGTGATATGCCGGATATAATTGCATACATCTTCAGATATAAGGCAGACAGCATATAAAGTATATTAGAATTTAGAAACAATTGTCCTGACTTAAGTTATTCAACATAGCATTGCTTAATGCAGGACTTAAGCGGTCTTAATATTCAAATTTATTATTTACATTTTCCAAAAAGTATATTCATATAAATATCGGTAATGTTGAAAAGATTTGTAAATGTACTGAGCAAGTGCGTAATGGGAATAGTCTTTTAAGTATTGTAGCCTCTAAATGGTGCGAGTATAACTTCCCAAATAGTTTTATTATCAGTTTATTTCGATTTGAAATTAGTTGATCCAGTAAATACCTTAAAAAGTGCAGGAAATAACTCCGAAAGTTTTGCGGCTTGTGTGCAAAATTTTCTGCACCTAGCAACGTGGATGTAAAGCTTCGTGGTTATCTCTTTTTGTTGTGAATTTTATTTTTTCCATTTTTTAGGAAACTGCTCTTACAAATGCTTTCATTTGCTCTTCATTGGATTTGGAGATTGTGGCTGCTGGTCAGTTGCGGTGTTTCCGAAACTTTTTTAATTTGAATTTTTATATTCTCTATTGATATCCAATACGAGTGCAGATATATGTTAACCGGAATATGTGGACATAATAGTGTTAGTAATAAATTACTTCAGGCAGTAGATTTACCTCTTGTTGATCCGATTTTTGAAACGGATATTATGCTGTATTTAAACCTTTACTCTAATTGTCTACATGCAAAATTTTAAAATTCAATTTTGCACTCATTTAAATGCAAATGTATAAATATTTTGCATCCTGTTTGGAATTACAATTAATTCAAATTTTGTTGACATTTTTACGAAATAAAACTGATTTTACATTTTATTATAAATAAAAATATGCTTCATTTTGATAAACTTTCGTACTCAATTTTTTATTATATTTATGGTTTTCAATAGAATTATTAAGTGAAATTTTGTTTAAATAATGGAAATTATTAATAAATATATAAGTGTCTTTAACTTAGTTAACCCAATCACTTTTATTAAAAAATAATTGTCATTTAAACCACTAACACTCTTAGCATGAAGTTTGTAGGAGCAGCGTACTTTTTCAATATATTTCTTGACATAACAGACATTATTAGCGATGGAAAGCACTCTAGACGCAAATATTAAATAACAATATTTTAACATTCTCAAAACGTGCTTTATTTGGTTATTAAATACCAAATGTAACAACAGATATGGAATAAAATAATGGCGCATATCAGATTGGGTTTGGTAATGCTAGGTTATACTGGGTGGCAATAAGCTAAGGGTAGACCTAGAAGCCTTTAGAAAAACCAAATAAAGCTCGACACCTATGTAGATTTTGTAATATCAAGTTTAGGAAATACTTAAAAATTTTTATAATTTTAGACTCTGACGACTAATAAAAACGGCGGGATAGATTTATTAACTTTAAAATTAAAAAAGTCTTTAAAGAATATATATATAACATATGTGGAGTATAATTGTAGGTTAGGTTAACCTAACCTGACTGGCCGTAATCCACGCTGCAGATGTATTAGTCCCTAACGATACCGTAAACAATGGGCTCTCATATAAGCATCTGTTATAAGCATTTTTTCACAGACAACCATCACACATATTTTTAAACAGGACAGACCTTAGTGAGATTTAAACCCACACCCCATATAAATTGTCTATTCCTCTCGCTACAATATTGTTAAATAAATATTATTTTATTTTGCTTACTTTATTTAAGGAGATATTTTGTAGATAAAAAAATATATGTACCTATAAAAAAGAAACAAAATATGTTTGTTTGATGTTCTGTCGAAGATATAACTTTTAATTATCTTATTTTAAAAAACTTTAGTAACGTAACTCATATTGCAAATATAGTTTAAAATTTAAAATAATTCTCATTTATGTTCTCCAAAAAGATTAAAAAGAAATATTTTAAAAATTTTAAACACAATACTGAATGTAAAAAATCCAATAAAATAAAGGAACTAGCAAGGAAAAAAATTTCAGTTTCGAAATAATTATATGAAAAGGATAACAAAAGGATTTACTGCCATTTTAACGATTGTAATCTCCGTAATGAACATGCGAACGAGTGGAAAGTGCGTAAACAAATGAATGAATCAGGCAAACATATTTATAAATTACTACTACAATGGGACATAATTCATCCGAGCAGTTGGTTTAGAAGAAGTTTCTCTTAAATAAAGGACAATTCGTGCGAAATTGTTTTAATTTATTTAATTTTGGTCTGAAAATGTTTGATGTAAAACATTTTGAGTTAGTTTTACTGCAAACGCAATCTATTAGAAAGGCAAACTTATTTAGAAACATTCCCCCAAGCCGAAGTCGAAGCCCAAACCCAAACCATAACCCAAACTTACGCATTCACACACGCCACGAAAACTTTTAACTTTATCTGCGGACATCTTTGTTCCTTCAGAGCGAAGAAGGAAGTTCATCTTGTGCTCGTAGTTCAAGCAAGCAAGAATAACAAGTTGTGTGGAGTGTGTAAAAAGAAATTAAAAACCATTAAAAAAGGACATGACTGACTATAAAGTACAATAAAATAAGAAATTCTTCACAAACAACGAGAAAAAAATTTTGTAAAATATAAGTAAAAACAATTTTAAGTGAATTTCAGTGTAATTTTTATGGCAAGAAAAAAACTTTTAAAAATTCTAGCAAACGATAAACTCATCCCATCGGCCACAAAGGCGTTAAGCAGCACGATTTGAAGAGATACAAATAAGCAAAAAAGTCAATAGCCCATAGATACACAGATGGACGGATACACAGATGGACGGATAGACGGATAGATAGACGATTTGTGGAACAGTTCAACAGTGGCAAACGAGCACAGACGAAAGATAAGCGCATAAATATTGCATTGCGGGGATTTTCAATTACATTTACAGCGAGCGGAAGTTGAAATCGCTGCACAGATTATTGCACATCAAAAGAGAAATGTATCAATTAGAATTTATTAACTTTGAACCGAAGAATTTGTATCAATTTATACGCGGTTTAATACTTTGACTACAGTTTACAGATATTCGAGTGTATCGCTGGTATGCCGCGGTTAGGACTATTTGCTATGGACTATTTGCTATCCTTTCAGCGGCTGCACGGCCTTCTTCTGTTTTTCCTTCGGGTCGCTGTGGCCACGGCGTATTGCAGACAATTTGAAAATAATTGTTTTTGTGGTTGGTGAACAATTGAAAAAATTAAATGGAAAAAAGTTCAAATTGGTTTTTAGTTTTCTGCATTGTAATTCTTCCCGTTTATGCCAGTTTCTCCTACTTTGAACGCATACCGAAAAATAATTCGGCTGTAAAATTTTCGCTTTTAAAAAAGTTTTAATTTCTTTTAACTTCTTCTGAGCTGTTGCTCCTCAGCCGTAAATGCGGCTTTTTTGCACTTAATTCTCTGTCACATTTCATAGAATAACAGAAAACAGATTATCTATCTCTCATTAACATATTTAATTTCTTTCTTTTATGAAAATTTTCTGATGACGTGGTAATATTTACTAATGTTAAAAAAATTATTTTCATTTCCAACAAATTAAACATCCATTTTTTTACATGAGATTATATATGTAGTTCAAATATACAATATATTTTTATATATGGTACATAAGTTATACAAAATCCATTGAACGCATAATTAGCATTTATGAACCCAGATAGCCATATACTATAGTACGTATATGGATAAAGCTTGTTTTTATAAGTAGAAAACAAAATAAATATTTCTATATAACTTAACTACTTAACTTACTTAATAGGATACATCTTACAGTAATTATAAGATAAAATATAGTATATTTTTGTCAATAAAGTAAACTACCTGAATGCTTGAACAGATATTCTCAATACATTATAAAAAATATTTTTATTTTTATTTCAATCAGTGACGTATCCAGAGTGTATACTTAAACTATAGATATTACATTGCAAAAAGAATATTATCTTATATATTCTCTACCTCTTGTTGTCATCCTCGCTACCCAACTACATCCAATAATCAAAAAATCCTCGACTTGATTAAAAGAAAACAACTGTAGTATATGGAATGTTGGTAATTAATTAAGAATTCCAATAGGAAATGATTACAAAATTCGAAACTGATATCATTCATGGGTTCTTTACGATAACGAAAAACGATCTATTCTCACCAAGTATCTGTAAAATAAGTTCCAACAGAACACACAGATGATTTGTCCACAAAAGTCAATGATTCTCTAACAATAAATTTTTCTATAGTTAAAAAAGGAACTAATACAGAAAATGGCCAGAATATAATAATAATTACTGCTCAATCAGTTTCCTGTTAAAGGAATGAAATTTATATTTATCATATCTATATTCAACATTTTTTTGTTAGTATATTATTATTTCTTATTGGTATAGTAAGCACGCATGATAAAAATATTTTCAATGCCAGGTAAGTTTCCATACTTCATATAGACCAATGTACATTCTTTCTCGTATTACAAAAAATGTTCAAAAGCTTCTATCCTTCGGTTATATCACACCAAATCACTTATTTGAATTTAGAAAGTATATAGATCATAGAACACCTCCATGAATCGAATTCAAAAATAAATATTACGCAGCTGAATCATTAGACATAATGTAGGCATTTGAATACATTAAACATAGCTCTAATTATTTAAAATAATTACAACTATAACCGTAAATTTAAAATAAAACAATACACTTTTGTAGTAATAGAATACAAATATGAAATTTGGGATAAGGAAGTGTGCTCTGTTGTACTCAATCTACCTTACTGGACCTTACTCAAGATAAAAATAATATTGACATTGCTTTTCCGATATACCGCTCCTACAGTGATCCAAATCTAATATCTCACAATACTTCAGACTTGAAGAAAACTGCCTAACGAAATGGAAAAGCATAGCCAATGAAACAAAAACCTAAACATAACTTTCCCTTCCAACAGTGAATTGCATTCTAGTAAAAATAATCTCAATTTTTATTTTAAAAACATCTCATCATACCTTGGTATTGAAGGGAACTCGCTTGTAATGGAAATATTCAAGTAACTTTCTTCCTTCTCCTAAGCGACTTGTGCTTTTGTTCAAATGACAACATTTTTATTCCATAATCCAGTGAGGTAAGATACTTGAAGCATTCATTGACAGCAAAATAATTAGAGCCCTATAATCAGTTTTTATTGAGTATATTACTTTTTTATATAAGGAAAGATTTGTATTGAAAAATATGTTAAATAACACCATCGGCTATGATAGACAAGGCCACACTTTCGATTGCCGATCTTTCACTAAAACCGCTAATTAACTGTCAATTTAAAAACTGAATAAACCTTAATAAATCTTTATGGTAAAAAAGATTATAAGTTAATACAGTTATCGCATATATCTGTATACATGTAATTATAACAGTTATGTCTCGATCTACTAACAGTTAACAAATGCGGTTTACATTACTTAACAACGTGTGGTGTACTTATGCAGTGACCAAAAAAAAAAATGACAACAGAAATTTTATGTTAACAATTTAATCACGTTTTGCTTTCAGTAAAAAAGGAATAAAACCAAAATAAGTTCGTTGACATCTTTTAAAACCCATAAAAATAAACTTTTTTTAATTTTTTATGTCTTAAACAAATATTTATAAGCTGACATACTTGTATATGTCAGGCAACATTTCCCAAAACTACTCACCCATTACTAGCAGCACAAGCGCGTATGTTGATAAACTTTGTTGCTTAAGCATGTTGCGTGCGTTAATTTGTTGTAGCTTGTTGAGATGAATTTAAATCCTTGATTGATGCGAAAACAAGTAGATTTTTATGTAATAATTTTATATAACTTATAAAATTTTATAAAATATTTTAATATAAATTTTAATTATTTACTTTCACTTTCTTCACACTATTTTGCATTCAAATTTAATATTCAAATTCATAAAAATTGTGAATATCGTGATTTGTGAATTCGTGGTTATCTTTGAAGTATTAAAAATATGCAGCACCCACAGTAATTATTTCTGAAACTATTTTTAAATTCCAAAAATTACATAATTGTAGATAATCACTTTGTTAATTGTTTTTTTATTTTTTTTTTATTGCGGAAAGAAATAAGCTTCATGCTAATTATATGCATAATAAAGTTTTTCTTTTTTTTTTAATTTAATTTAATTTGTTTTATTTTTGTAATCATACATTTTAGTAATATTTTAATATTTGAAGTAAATAAAAGCACTTGTTACAAATATAAGGAAATATAAGGAAATTCATAGAAATGGAAAACTGAATTGTAAATATATCACGTTAAGTGTTGTGAAAAAGTAAGTTAATTTCCTGTAGTCTTTGAGCAACATTCCTGCATTTTTAAGATACTTTTTTAACTTAAAACAATTGCAACTTTTATATAAAAAAGCTTTTTAATAATAAAAGCAGGTTTCTGGCAACAAAACCGTCTTAATAACCAACTGAAGCAAGATATTTATTTTTTAAACTTACTAAATTCTTTTTAATTCAATTAATCTTATATCGCTAATGCCAAATTGTTTTCTGTTCAATGTAATATATGCGTTTGAAGTGGAGATAAATCACCTCTACTACAACCATTAACAAAATTATATTACAAATACAGTTTTTTCAAATCAGTAGAATATATATATGTAATGTACTTTTATATATATAAAAATTTAAATGTTGTAATATTCCATGATATGAAATATTTCAACTTACTTAGTTTGTCAGCTTTCAAATAATAAGGCTAAATAAAACATCAAGATATAGTAAGCACTCTAAAATAAATTGAAATGGATTTTAATTAATGAAATACTGTTATTAAAAAATATAAATGATGTCCCAAGTTAAATAACATCATTACTAGCTAATATAATATATGCATGGAATAGATTTTAGTAGTAAGTGGCGTAATAAATTCACCATATACCATTAATGTCTTTACTAAGGCAAAGAAGATTAACTAGATTAACATCAGAGAAGCTTTAACAAATTCTGTAAGATCATTATGTAAACTAATTGTTTAAATAAAATTTTAAATAGTAATCTTAAATAGATATTAAGATGTATTAAACAAAAACATTTCAAATGTAAAGAAATATTTCAAAGAACAACAGATAGTAAAGTTAGGTTCTATGAAATTTCGAAAAGATTAAAAGATTATAATTGAAAAAAATTTGAGACTAATTGCATTAAATAGATAAGTACTAAATTTTAATGCCCTCGTACAGCATTAAAAGGAACAATTGTTAAGGAACAATTTCAGTATTCACAGTTCTAAGGGCACTGGATATACAAAACAGCTGAAAATAGGCAATGGTTAGTGGTATAAGGGATGTCATTAAAGCAACCTGGTTTTATTCCAGACTTTTATACTAAGAAAGAAGTTCAAAGCACTGTAAACATCATAACCTAAAATAACAGCTTACCTAAATACACGAAAATTATTTAATTTAATTAATTTATTTGCGAATATTTTGATGAAATATTAGAACAACATACTTTAATATGTCGAATACAACTTTGGATACTACTGCAAGTAGATGAATCAGTGAAGATAATGTCAAAAACATCTTATATCCATCGTGATAACTAATATCATTTGATTTCGATATTATCAAGTCTGCAGACCATTATTATGCTGAGAGAAGGAAACATTTTTACATTAATATATATAAGTATTAAATTAATCTGCCATAGATACTAAAATATTTATTACCATAAGTGGTTTGAAAAGCTAGCGAAATCAATGTTTTCTCTTGAAATAAAATATTGTAAGAATAACTTAAATCCGCAGCATATACGCATATGATTCTTACACGAGTTGCGTTTGAATAGAGTGGACTGAATATAATCAAACCCAAAATGTAGTTTTGATTAGTACCAAAATGTACTATTGGAAAATATTACAAACATAGGTATATGATCTTAATAATCACTCAATGTTTGGAAATCGCAACAATCCCAACATACTTTATGGTTATCTTTATAATTCGGTCTAGACGAAAAAAAATTTCCTTTATGATCCATCCAGACACAACAATTATTTTATTTTAATCTAATTTTATTTTTTTATCTCTTATTTAATTTACATATATAGAAATAACTTAATGAAATATTTTTGTACTTTAGTAGGTTTTGTAGCATTACAGCACAATTAAAACTTCGTTTGCAAGGATGTCAGGTTAATGGAAGGTCATGTACCTTGGTTAAATTGCTGATCGGCTTTAGGAGACACATTTGTTGATTTTTACTACGAATCGAATAATATATTAATTATACTTTTTTTTGTTTACAAAAATAAGAATCTCTCTGACATTTCGGTAATTGAGAACAACTGTATTTGAAAACAAGCACTTTGTAGTCAGGAATTGTATATTAAGAACCTTAAAGCACATCCACTACACACATTATTCGCGATTTAAGAATCTAACAAAGGTTTCCAAATTCAAAATGGTCTATTCGGTCTTAGTGAATCGAAACTTCTTCGAATCACTATCCTAGCCTAACCTTATAAAATATTGTACATTGTACATAATAAAAATGTTTATATAAACATCGTTTTTTGTGTATTTAGTGCAGTTGCTAGCACTTTTTTTATATTTTTATTTGTAGACTATTATATGTTATATTTTTGTGTTTATTACTGTTATTACTGTTAGCTGACACTTTGACTAATGATGTTTTTTAGTAGCGTATTTAGGTTAAATTAAACGCCGTCTGCTAACTTATGTGTAGCATAGAGGTGGACTTTGAATTTCATATGAATTCAATTACATATCAATTGATCAACTCATGTGAGATGTAATATTTTTCTTATATGAATTTATAATTTTAATATTTGAATATTTTTTATTTTCTTGTTTAAAAAAATATATAATAATAGGTGTAATAATTTCTTATTATCAAATTTCTATTTTTATTTAAAAAAAAAAATGTTTTATGAAATCAACAATTACTACATACATTTACTTTATATAGTTTTTTTATTATTATTACCAAATATACTTTTTTTAATTCAGGCATTAATTTTAACAAAATTTTTTTTTAATTTATATATAAACAAAAATAGGTTTTAATCACAAGAAGCATATTTTCCATGACTTTGATATTTTCTAAAAGTAGTAACTGACAATTCAATTTTATGTCTCCAAATTTTTTATTTTATATGTGTTTATATAACTTTTTAAATATGTTCTGAAACGCCCATATTGGTCCCATATTCATTAGAAGGATCTTACTGCCTGTATGTTTATATTTATTATATGACATATATTTTATATTAAAACCATTTCTTGCAAATATACTTAATAGTTTATTTTTTTATTATATCCTTTTAATTACAGTAGGTATCATCACTTCTATTAATTTTATATTAACTTTAATTATATTTTTAATTGAATATGTTTTTTAACGTAAACTGTAATAATATTATTGATTTAAATATAAATATATTTGTTTGAATTAGAATTCTACCATGCAGCCAACATAGATTTAATTAATTGAATATCCAACAACAAAGCCCAATAATTGTACAGAAACACCGACTCAACTTACTTAATCGAACCGTGCTTTATTAAAACTCGTCTGCAACTGAAGGTAAAAGTTGGACTCTGTAGCTTAATGAAGCACCTTGGTTACTGTTGTGGGAATTGTTGTAGCAAGAAATTCAGTAACAACAACAAAAATAGCCGCGGCAGGCACAGCTTCAAGTCTTTCAACAACTTGAAGTCGTACTCATTATTATTACACTTTTGTTGCTGACTTTTTTGTTGTATTATTGTACTTGCTGTTGAATTGCGCTCAAATCAAGCTTATGTCTTGGATTTAATTTAATTTTTTTTTTTTTTTGCATTTGTTTTGTTTTATTTTGCTTGGGAACCTGTAAGAGAGACGTACCGAATGGGTTAGTAATGCATAGTTTTAATGAGGCGCAAAGAGTAGGCAACATTTTTCATTGGCAACATTCGTAACCGAAAGTGCACGTTTGACTGGATTGTTATGTGAAAATTTATAAACTCACTTTTATTATCACTCCAAGCGACTATAAAGTATATACTTCACATATATATGTAATAGTTTGTTTGTATATACAATTACTTACTTTCGCTTTTTTTAGTAAAATAAAATATGTAATTACAACTTTATTGTTGTATCATACATATTTATTACCTTATAATAGCTCAATAAACAGAAGGTCAAAAACAAATTATTGGAATCGATTATTATCTACTATTAACTTGTACTGACCATTACTGGTTTATAAGAACATCGAATCAAATCATTTAAGTCATGATATAATCTATAACATTTGATCTATTTGATCTATACAACTAACAGTACATAGCATTCTTTTTTAAAAAATAAGTCAGGAATTCGCAGATACATCTAACAAAATTAATTGTATCAAGCCAACCACAACTTTTATCAACACATGCGAATCACAAATAGTTGAGTTCAACCGTATTTCAACGGATAATTCTAAGACAGGAAGTAGATGTGTCAGTTAACTTCAAACTACAGTATTTTTTCAAGGTATTTTATACTGGAATACACGTCATAGGCGTAGCCACCACGCTAAACAGTAGGGTATGGTATAATTTTAATCATTTGAAAATGTATAAAAAATGTTCAGGAGTAAAAAAAGGTTAATAAGTTCCTTTCAATGGGTCTATGATTATGACATTTAAAGACATTAAACTCGGGAAACAAGTTGCAATTTCTGCAAAAGATATATATAAGGACCTACCTAGGTAGTTACTTAGGTGGTCTCAATTACTCTATGGATTTTATTCATTATGAAATACTTTTCGATGCACTTTTTTAGAGGTGCATACATTACGCCTTTGAATAATCTGTTACCTCAATGAGGTCTTGAATGGGGGTTTGCAATGGTCCACATGCTTTCTTTTTTCGCCAAGACTATGATCCATATTCCAATCAAGACGGTTAGATATAATCACCTTTACTGATAATGTCACTTACAGACGCACATATTTTAGTTATACATAGCATCATTGTGTCCCTGATCTTTCAATAAGTAAAATAAGACAAAGAACTTCCTTTTAACATCATATAAAATTTTAAAACCGATTACCACTCTTTCAGATAATATATTGCTAACAACAGGTAAACATCTTTATGTTTCTATGTTTGTAAAAATTCCGTAGTAACAGTAATACTGAATTTTAATAAGCGGTCAGAATAAACGTTTTCGAAATGCTGAACTTGCAAGAAAAAATAGAGAAAAAAAAACAAATAATTATTTTCTTGGCAAATTTCTAGGCATAGCAACATAGTTACATTCGACCAATGTTTGGCGAACACCCAAACGTAGATCTTCAAAAAATAATTTTCTTTATTCACCGCGCAGGCTGAACTTAGATTTCATAACCGGATTTGTGATAAAACGGCGCTTATGCGCTATATGGACAGAAGAAAATCTGCCACCACTTAAAGCAACCAACCAACCATCACATGCCGCAAATCTGTCATCAAAGAACTTAAACTCTTCTAAGTTCCACAGCATGAACTGTCAATCTGCATGGTTCTGTCAGCGCGAATAAACCTTATTATGGATTTCTGCAGCAGCTGTCAGCAAGAGAGCATAGAAAAAGCTGTGGAGCGTTTGTAATATCATTACCCAGTGCTTTCTATGCTATGGGTTATTTACTTTGAAACTTTTTAGTTTATTAATAGCTCAATATAATAGGCCGTGTGCGAGTTCGAGTATATTTATAGTAAATTGAAGAAAATAGTAAATTATATCGGTATGGCAGCGAATGTTAGTATTTACTAGAATTTCAAGTAGGGTAACATATATTAGATAAAAATTAGCTAAATTAGGTATTACCATTGTGAAAATTGTATAAGATGTTTAAAAAATAAATAAATTTGAACACTTTTAACCAAAAATAATAAATAGGTGCAATTTCATTTGTGGACTTTTTTATCAATTTCGATATTTAAACGATTTTTCTCATTGTGATATGAGTATATAATACAACTGTCCGAAAAATAATAAATAAATAATGACTGGAATAGAACTGTCTGTGTCCTGGAATAGAATCACAAGGTTTTTATGCAATGATAAAACCGGAGCTAACTTTTTTTCTTGTTTTCCACAAAAAATTCATTTTATAAAATATAAATAATAAATATCAATGTGTTGTCACTGTATTTCGATAAGACGACAATTTTAATTATAAGATTTGTACTTGGCATTTGTGAGTTTACAAATAAATTCAAATTTCACATATCAAAGTTGCGTTCCCAGCTACCTGTTGACACATTAACATTTGCAATTTAACCTGAAACGGTTCAATAAAACTGAATCAGACGGACACAAACAAGTAACCAATTGAAACAACTAAGTGCAAACGAGTGCTCCAAACGTCGTTGCTGCGTCTCGCTTCCCAGGAGCAGCTTTGACATGCACTGTACGCGTATGAGCCGGCTTTGTTCGCAAATGTCAAAAGTTTACTTTTATTAAGGAGAGCAAGTTTTTGAGATCGTTTAGCCACTGGCTTAAAAACCTCGTACTATAACACAAACCATTGCAGGGGTCACATTAATATGTTTCGAACCAAAAAAATAAAATAAATATGTCGTTATAAATTTATAAACCTTTTTATCTCCACGAGAATAAATCTATTTCAAATAGCAAAAACGAGTAAAGATAAGGAAATTTAACAGCAAAAATTAATTAATTTAATTTAGGGAATTTTTAGGCTAACTACACGGCTGCTTCCGAAATTGCAAAACATCTGTCATTAGTGGTTTGTATTTATGAGTGATTTGTATTTATGAGACAAAGAGAACCTTGTTTCATCATCAAAAGGAAAGAAAATAACGTGAATACTCAGAATAAAGGAAAACATCCATTGACTTGCAATTCTCATTCAATTGCGACTAGTTGCGTCACACTCGGTGTAGTTCCCTTGAATGGAACCAATAAGCAAAAAAGAAATCGAAGACGAGCAGATGATACATGAAGAATGATAATCAACAATGAAACGAAAAAAAAAATAATTATAAACTTAACTACGTGATAAAAATTCCTTGCATTTTTTTAAACACCTATTAAAAAAATATTTCGGTCTTTATTGTAACAATATATATTATGTTAATGTTTGGACCAGATACGAAGCAGCAAGCTCTAGTTAATGTCAGGGATTATATGACTCATGTAATTCCGAAGATATTATTTGCTCTGACTGCCTGAAATCGAATCCAAAGTGCCTGGTTGCACTTCAATTGACTATCAAATTTATAATATATGTTATTTTACCTGAGGATTTTGTACTGAACGGTGTTGATTTTTAAATCGTATCCCTTGTGAGATGCCACGATACTTTTGTTATTTTACGCAACTCTTTTGATTGAAACATATCAATCATAATAATAATACCTTGTGATCAAAAAAGAACTTATTCGTTTATTTTTTGAATTCCCGCGCTTATCCAAACGGTAAATTTTTTTAATTTCACGCTGGCAACACTATTATACACATTCTGTCAAAGTTTAACGCATATCGTACGATTAGTTTTTTTTTTGGCGGCTATACAAACAAGTCGAAAAATTGTCATGTGGCGATTTTTAGCTGAATTTCATTCAAAAAAAGCGTCGTTATGATGTGGCCAAAGAGATGATTTCCAACGCAGATAGTGACCTCACATTCATCGAACGCATCATAACTGGTGATGAGACATGGGTCTATGAATTTGACATGCCCACCAAACAACAATCAACCGAATGGTGTTTCGAGGGTGAACCGAAACCGAAAAGAGAACGCCAAAGTCGGTCCAAAATCAAGGTTATGCTGACTGTTTTCTTCCATATTCGTGGTGTGGTGTACTATGAATTCCTTTCGCACGGTCAAACGGAGTATTAAAGGAGTATAATTTGGCCGTTATGCGTCATATGCGTGAGGCCATTCGCAAAAAGAGGGCAGATTTATGGAAGGGAAACTAATGGATTTCACACCACAATAACGCACCGACTCACATAGCGTTGGTTGTGTCGCAGTTTTTGGCCAAAAACTCCACCAATTTCATCAACCAAGCACCGTGTTGGTGAGGCCATAAAAGAGAATTCGCTGGGTGAATTAAAGGTCATACCTTCGTCGGTCTATAAAACTTGTATGGAAAATTGGATCAAGCGTTGGCATGCATGTATTGCCGCAGGAAGAGAGTATTTTGAAGGCGATAATAAAGAAAATTATTAAAAATTAAAATTTTGCGTTTTTTTTTAAATTCTCGTTCTTTTTTGATCAAATAGTGCACCATACAATAGTTAGCATCAACCTTTTCAGACACGGGTAATGTCATTTTTTATAGTTAACTAGTTGACAGCACTAAATATGAGGATGCTGACATTATTACTGCATCCTTAACGAATGTTGTTACATAAGTTTCCGCAAACATAGACAGATCAGCTATATATATATTATATAGAATTGGTCTTAGTTAAGGCGTAAAGAGGGGTTTTAAAAATACCTTGAGTTAAGAAAGAGTAAAAGTGCTCAAGTGCACTGGCTCAAATAGAAATAAATAAATAATGGTCTTAGACCACTACCTTGTTTAATGCAACTATGAAGGACTGCTGCTTCTTATAACTTTACAATATCATAAAGTGGATAGGGCAGTATGTTTTTGTGTTTGTGTATCCGTCTATCACGGCTTATTAAACATCAAGAATACAGTAATGTAATGTTTTAGTTCTGCTAACGTATTACTGATAACTTCTTGAAATAAAACTATTATCTTTCCTCCTTATTTGTTTTTATCTCTTTCCCAAGAATAGAACTAAAACATAAACAATAAGGCATGCTTTATTAAAGCTATCATTTAGTATTGTTCTACAGTTTTTATTTATTTTAACTACCACTTGCCTTTAAGTTTTAAAACACACAAGCTTAGATTTTTAAATTGACAAGGTTTAATTCCTGACACTTGCAATGGAAAAATTTCATGCGGAAAATAAAGCCCATTGTTGTTTCCAAAGGCCACAAATGACGGATATTTGGCGATATTCAAAACATCTGTGTAATACTCCTAAAGGTTCACTAGTTCAAAATTTTAATTAGATTTTAAGATTTTCCTACTTTTATCCACTTTTCTATTCGAATTAAATCTTTTGTTATAAAATATAAAATTATTAATTATAAAAAATGTTTAGAATGCTTTTTAAATTGGAATATGCGCCATTCCATGATGAACTTTATATATAAAATTCGAAAACTTGTCAAAACTTGCAATGATCTAAACGCATATTTCAAAAAATTTAAATATTTTAAATATTATATTATTGCATATTATTGCATATTGTATTATTATCTCTTTCTGAATTTTAATATCGCCCAATTCAACCTAACCTTACCTATTATAACCCATTTCCATGTTGTCTCACTATTTTTCCAACTACTCGTTCTTTTTCAATTTTTTTACCAATGAATCAATCGACTCACAACCCCACTTTAAACATTTCCCTTTAGATGGTCATTTCAGAGTAGTCCACCATTACAAACTGAACTAAAATAGCTTTAGACCAGACTGACTTTGTACAAAGTTATTTACTTTATGACCTCCTAAACTGCCTCCTTCCAGCTAATTTTTTCTAGCTCTCACTTTTCATCATATATTTTTTTTTAAATTCTTTCCAATGCATATTTCAATAAGCTTTAAACCATTTATAACTTTTTATTGTATTCGCATTAACTAAAAAGAAATAAAATTTCAAATAATTTTAAATCTTTAACTTCCAATAATTATATTTAATTCCTTAAATTAACTTTTACTTCATAAAAGCAAAGTAGCACTACGTATCTCAAGCAACCAAAATAATGAAAACCACCTTAATGAGCAAAATTAACTTCACGCTAAAACCGAAAATTATAATTTATAATTAAAAATAAAATATTTTTATTATGCATTCATTATACAGCTAAAATTAGTTTCGGAAAAATCTGTAAGAGGTCCAACTTCAAATAAATGTGGAAACATCATGCAACCAGACGTCTTCGTAATGTGGAAACGCGCTGATCGCTCCAACTGAACTGATAAAAATCTGCATTGTTTTTCCTCGTTCGTCTTGGGGAGAGACGAAACTTATTTGCTTTACTGCTCCACATTAAATAATTTAATCAATTAGTTTAACTCCGAACACAATTACCATTGTCTCGGAGCAGCGATTACCAGATTACAATCATTCATTCATTTGTGGGTCGCATACGCAACATCCGCCACATGAAGAGCCAAGCCAACAATACGAATTTGTGGCTCAAACTCGCATTGTTGTTCTTAATGACCTGCGATTTTCGCATAGATAAACATTTGTATTGTTTCGAGTCTCAAGGACTATACGATCAACTTTTATGTGCATGGCTTACAGATGCAAATATCGGTATTGGGTTATGCATTTTATATTTTAAGTGTTCTCAGAAAATGGTTTCTTCATGTTATATGTTCGAAAATGTGACTCCGAAACTACCACGAATGCAAGAGTTTTATATACCGCGTTTAGATAAAGACTACGAAGAAAGCTGATAATACCAACATTTATCATCGGAAATTCGAATTTATTTTATTTCTTCATAAAATCAGTTATGACAGAAGTGACTATTTTACTTAATAGAAACTGGTGTGTGTGTTTGGTAAAGAGCTTTCGAATTTCTTCATATCTTTATTTCTATATAATATGTCATATATAAATATGTTTAAATTATGTAATATTGCTTTCGACTTTTATATAATATATAGGGTGTTTCCTTTCAACACTATAAATTCTAAGACAGTTTCTTAGTCCAAGCAACGAAAAAAATAACGCATCCATTGCCTATAACAGGTAAGATATAAAGACATTAATAGGAAAAGCGACTGCTTAAAGCCGATCTGCTACTATAGTAGATCTTTTTACTAATAGAACCGAGTTTCAAAATGCCAACAAAGACTTTACCCATAAAAAAACTACCATTTGGTTGGTATTAAATTGAAGATGCGTTTTGAAAGAACTTGCCTAGTTTATAATAAAATAAAAATATACATAATAAATATATTAAGATTATATTATTGTTATTATTACGGTATTCAGTTAGCTTTGACTTTTCGCACATTTTCTCCCTGTTGAGAGCAGTTCCATTTTATAATTTTAATAAAACAATAATAAATACAGAATGGTCTTAATCCTGACAACTGTGTTCCAAGTGTTATCTAGTTTACCGAAATATCAAAATTACCAACAGATTTTTACTTTTATAATGTAAGAAACTATCATTGATGTATAGTACAACACTCGCTTAAGAGTGTTAAAAGTGAATTATACAAGAAAATTGTATAGAACTAAAGGACATTAATAAACATATACAAATTATATGAGTACTACCAAAAATTTCGGAATAGTTTCCAACTCAACATAAACCAGCTCGAGTCTTAACGGAAATAGCATTAAAATCTTAAACGATTTTAGACATCTTTCAGTAATTAAAACCAAGAGTGATTACTATGACACCTATAATCTTTCTTGAAGCGAAATGTCTACCTACAGTGTAACAGCAATAGTAGAAAAATTGTACTGCCAATTACGAAAAATAGACGAAGGAAGAATATTCTGAACTTTGTCCAGACTTATGAAGATTCCAGTGAAAATATTAACCAAAAGTGTTAATCTAACGAACTGCTGTACTTAGAAAATTTTAAAAGGAAAATATTAGCAAACACTTAAGTTTACAATTGTGAATATTCAAGTCATCTACTTAAATAACATTAATTTACAATAATTACCGAATCGTACTACTTTTAGAAGTGAAATTGTATGTAATTTAGGTAATATTAATTAAAATTAAAGTTTCAATTATTCAGTTTATTTAACAGTTATTAAATTTAGCCAATCGATTTAATGCATTTTACCAAATATTTATAGCCAGTTTAAAACATGATCCAGTTGATTAGAATATTCTAAATAGAGTAGAGCAGCGCGTACACCGACTTTTAAGATCTATTGTACTCAATTGATATAGTGTTTTTTTATTTCAAAGTTCTCCATTAATTGTAGTATCGATTCTTTATCTGATATTAGATGAATATCACCTAAGTGTTTTATTCATTCGTTCATCAATGCTGCACATTCTGCTTGGTGCATTAATGCTGAGTTTCGCAGCCTTCTTTCCTTCACAAAGCCTTTAAGCTCAGTTCGTGTAAATTTTCAATTTTTTTTGTCTGATAGTTCAAGATGTCAGTATTCATATTGATTCCTAAATTAGTTTTATTTTGTTTCAGACAATCCCTAACAAGATTTAGGATAAAGATTCATCTATATGCGAAATGAATTGTGATTACTATGATAAATGGTCCAAGTAAAAGTCATCTCTATATCTCTTCTTCCTGCTGAACCTATTTTCATTCAACTTATATGCGAAGTCATAACAAACTCCAGTTTAAGTTCAAACGAACAGATGGATACAGATAAATCAAATAAATTTGTTAGATGTACCATTATTTTTTAGGATCTTTGATATTTTTTTCACTGCATACAACCATATCTGAGCAAACATATTGAAATTACAGATTGAGTTTTTACAAAAACATTTGATATAGATTTCAATTACTTTCGTTTTATTGTACTAAAGATAATACTTCCTATAAATCCCATTGCAATAACCTCAAGGAGTTAGCAGAAACTAATATAAACCACCAATAAAGATTTTCAATCACACGGACCAGATTTAACGGAGCTGTCAACACCAAACATCCAATTAAGCAGTTAGTATCGAGAATATGATACTAAAATAGTGCCTTATAGACCCACCACTTGAACCAACCAATATAGGTTGAATCAAATAAATGCAGAGCCGCTGATAGACTATACCGTTTTGTTTTATATTTTATCAAGTGATTTTCAATGCTTTATGTTATCACTGCTTATAAAAGTTGTAGAAACAATGATAGAAGTAGCAATATCTAGAAAATAACTTTTGGAACCCTTGATAATGGTAATGATGTAAAAACTCGGTTTTGTAAGAGGTAGGTCAGTCTTCTATAAAAAAAAGCAATGCATGAAGAAATTTTTTTTAGATATAAAAAGATATAAAGCGCTTTCAAAAAGTAGTGATCTACAACAAATATTCTTTTTATACGAGTATTATATTAATTAATTGACAGTTGTTTCGAGTATTAACAATCATATAAGAAAATAGGAATATTGAAAATAATATGCATAAAAAAATATATTCAACTTGCAGTCTCGCTTCTACAAATCGGAGAGTAACATTAGCATGATTTTCTCCGTATTACAATCTCAGAATAGGTTCTATGCGCAAGAAAGAAATAAAATCATGCAATAAATAATGCCTTTTCAAAAGAATAGTATTGAAATTATTCTACAGCTTGATAAATAACATAGCAAGTGAATTTTTTAATGAAATTTCATAGCAATTTACAACACCAATGTTATAGTCCACAACTTTTCGAAACCTCTATTCTAAACACAATAACCCCTATTGAGTAAAATAGTCACTACCGTCATATGGACGTTAAAATCAAATTTAATATAAAAAGATATTCTATTGAAAATAACCAAACCAACTCCAGAAACGCTTCCAGGAGTGACAGAAACACTTCTACATTTCAGCTTAATTTATTTCAAATTTTTGAATATGTAATTTAAGTTGTATACAGATAATACTACGGTTAGAAAATACACAATTCCTTTGTCGGCCAAGCATACGTTCAGTACCAGTAGTGTTTTCAGACGACCATTAGATGGCCACTCAACCTTTAAACATATTTAACATGATAATATGTTGAAGGCGCAGAAATCTCTAGATCGAAACATTACGCGCATTAAAAAAGTTGTATAATTATCTATTTTAGAAAATAGATAAAGGCTGTTCAAATAGTACAAAATGTTGGAATACATGAATCTTCTTATACTCGTAATACTTAACTTTTTACATGTATTTTCGAATAAAAATATTTTTTGTATTATTTTATTTTATAAATATTAATTTAATTAATTAATTTAATTAATTTTTCTTGAAGTTGGCTAATAAATGCAATTGATGAACTTAAAAAATACTTTGCTATGCTTTAGTCATAACTGAAATTGCTAATTAATATCACCTAATCTAAAAGTTGTCATATGTATATATTTTTTTTTTATAAATGCGATAAATAATAAAAAATACTATATTTACGAAACCTAATTTTAAGCAGTGCAAAAAAAAATTGCCATCCGTAATTAATCGTAAACCTTTTATCTTAAAGTGACTATTGAATAATAAATAAGTAAAAATACTTTTTAATTTATTTTTTTCATTTTATGAGCTTGCTTTTAAAATTTTATTATTCGTGCAAACAATGGATTTTCTCAGAGATTGCTATTATCTTAA
>NC_051846.1:168280558-168288774 GCF_002237135.1 Teleopsis dalmanni | reverse complement strand
TTAAAATATCGAAAAATATACAGCGCGCGAATTTTAAATGAGAATTTCCGAAAACTTTTCGGTCACAATGTATATAGCAGTAGTTGTGATGTTACAACTACTGCTATTATTTGTACTCAACTGGGCTCTGTTTTCAAAGGCCATCATTTCAACTTAAACTAACCGACGGTAGTAGGTTATAAATTAAAATGTGAAGCAAGAAAATATACCACATTGGGAACAATAGCTCCTAGTCTTAATTTTATATTATAAATATTTTTAATTTTTAATTAAACTGTACTTATACGAGTATCCATAAAGCAACAAATTGAGATATTAAATATTGGCGTGGTATTAAAGAAAATTGTAAACATTCACATTTATCCTTAAATGTGTTGTTGCAAACGGAAAGTGCTCCATACTATTTGTTCTTTGGTCCATACTGCATACCTATGTTATATGCAAACCGGCTATATGCACGTTTTACATTTTATTCTGTATTCTGTATTCAACGTGTGGCATAAATATTAAAAATCGGCCAACCATAAACTCTGGCTCGAAATGAATTTTCTCCGACATAATTTGCAATCTATAAATGTGAATACGCAACCGAACATGGGCATATACTCGTATTTGTTTTAATGACTGTGTGACGAAGTGGTTAAGTGTATAAAAATGTTCGTATGGATGTATTTCGGTGTTACCTGTTTACACGCATTTTACACTCATTTTAAATGTTCTTCCTTAAAAGCATGAATGAGTAATGTTCTGCTTCCGCTTACAATGGTGCAATTTAAAGTTGCCTTTTGCGATTTTATGCGCACATGGGCGTACGGAACTGAGATATAAACTCCAGAAATTTAACAATAAAATTCACTATATAAACTGAAATAGGTATTTTATTATTTTAAAACTGACTCGTTAACTTTGCTATTCGAAATTGGTGCTAACATATCTCAAATATCTGGAATATCTCAAATATGTTCTATCTTAAAATCTTAATTAAATTTTATTTACTAACGCCTCTGCGAAAATTTGCATATGCGAGCATTCTGGTGTGTATATAAAAATGTTGAATATAACTTTATGGGTAAATGGGTGTGTAAATTGGGTGTATGGCATGTAATTGTATGACACTAAGAACACACATTGTACGCAGCAAACCGTGAAGTGTTAATCATCAAAAATTTTGCATGAGTTCCAAGGTAAATTTACTCAAACGACTATTAATTTATGCCGAAGTTACAGGTTTAATGCGATAATGTGGGTGCAAATACTTATTTCGTTATTAACAATAATTACATGAATTTTATTAAAGTATTACAAGTCTTTCAAGCAATAAATGTAAATATTTTTAAGTTAACATACCAGAAAGTTTAGTTCAAGTATAGAAAGTAAAAATAAATGTTAAGTCTGAATAATTCAAAGTACACATAAATGAAATTAGATACCAAAGTCCTTAGAAATTCATTTAATTTTCTTACTTTTGACACATTGACATACCTAAATAAAAAAATTAATATGCGCAGCTTAAGAAATTCTTTATATCCTTTATATATGATAAAATATGAACCTTTTAGATGTCTTTTCTAAAACTGCATTCTTGTGTTTCCGATTAAATGTGAAACAGAAACTGGATTGTTATTCTCAAGTATATTGGCGATGCTGTGCAATTTATAACATATATTATATCTATTTAATACTTGTGCTTAAGAAATCTTAATAAAAATTCTCTATAAATCGTACTACTAATAATTAGAAATGACGCAATGCAACTTATCTTTTAATTTACAAAAATTAAAAGTTTAAAACATACTGAATTAAAAGAATGTAACCTATTAAAAATGCAACAAGTATAATAAAATAAATAAAAAAAAATATAAACTTAATCGTTTGAAAAAACCAATTCATATATTATTTTCCACTTCCATTAACAAATAATTTAACAGATGACTGAAATTTTCAATAGACTTTCCATGAACGTCCATAATATGATGGCTAATCTTTTTATATGACTTTTATATGTAATTGGAAAGGTGATGAACTAGTTCATGTTTTTTGAGTCAAAGAATCAAAAAGCTGCTGCTTTATGTTCTAATTTACCGATTATAACAACCGACTTTTGTTGTTAACCGTGTGTCTTGCCTTAAATAGGCGTAACAGTATGTAGTGGTGATTGAGACAAGTAACGTGCGGCTCTACCGATTATGTCAGGCAAGTGCATCACTTGAATGGGGGAAGTAGTGCGTCTTTTATCTGACCACTATTGTCCTATGCTCTTTCTGGTCTGCGTATGAATAATGCTAATCCGTAGTACCACAACAGTCGATAAATTAAGTGCAAGTGGGTTTTTAAGTATTAAATTTAAAAAAAAACTAAAAATTTTGACGAATATTTTCGTAAAGCCCGCGCAGTACAGATATGCAACAAGTTCACTTTACGTAAACAGGTCCACCAGTGCTCTGATGAGGTCATTTTTTTTGGCAAAATCCGTCCGATTTATAAGAGAATGATCCATAATACTTTAAGATATTATTGTGTTCATTTTGGGTGAACTGCAAAAAATGAAAAAAGATTTACTTATATTAAAGTATAAATTATAAATTTTTACATATATTTACAATATAATAAATAAACTCTTTTTATGCAAATAACATAGCTTTAAAGAAAATTTCCGTCTATCAAAAAATAAGACAATTACCTTTAAAAATGTTATTTTTATCGAGTTAGATTTATTGAGATTAGTCTGGTTTTATTGTTGGCATACGATATTAATTTTTTTAAAGTTTTCTAAATTAAATTTTTTTAAATAAGACCACACTAGCCTTAATGGAGTTATTTAAGTAAGTCAATTACTCTAGTGTTCCTAAGAATCTCAATAGTGGATAAAGAATCTTAAATAAACAACACAAGCGTTGTTCAATGTTGAATAGGTTTGTGTTAGAGGCGTTAGGAGGAAGAATTGGGTGGTCTGTCAGGAGAAAGATTTACATTTCAATTGTTTTGTAATGCAAAAGCTATCGTTTGCTATAAAAAATGAGATGTTGACGATGGGATTATAATAAATATTAGGTACATATATTGTAACTTGTGCATTGTAAATTTAAAAAATATTGAAAAGCGGAGGACCTAAAATATTTTTTTCTTATATGTTCACGTCAGTTTTAATGTTAGTGTCTTGAAAGCCAAAACTGCCTTTTGATCTTACTTACTTCTTATTTCACTAAGTTGTTTAGTTATTTCAAGTGTTCATTATGTTATTTTCATAAAATTTAAGAATATAATTAATTTTTTTGACTCAATTAAACAACTCAAAAAGCTGCTACTAAACACGTTGAAGCTTATCGTTAAATGAAAAGTTGAAAAGTGCATTCATTTCAGCATTTGCACTTGTTTTGAACTTTGACATGAAGCGAAAGTTTTCATAATTAAAAACTTTTGGCGCTCAATGCATAATTATTAAAATATGCAACAACAGCTTGTGTCAGGGGATGGACGTGGAATTATTAGCAACTCAATCGAGTATTTCAAGTACGTGCTAAATAAATGGTAAATAAAAATAAAGACATAGAAAAAAAACATTTGTCAGATATGAATTATAAATATTCATTTCTGATTAAATTTAGAGTTGTCTAAATCCACATAAAAAATTTATATGAAATTCACGTATGAGAATTGTAAAATTTACTTTAATGACCAAATTTTATGTGGCGTTTTGTCACTTATAAAATTGCTTTTCTGACGCCTGCACTAATGCAAAGTTTGGATAGCGTTTCACCCTGACGTTTCCGACCGATTTATGTGCACGTACTTTTGTCAAACGTCGGTCTAGCACATAAATTCGTTTATGACGTCTTTTGTCTGATTTAGTGCACCTTGTCTGTTGATCCTTGCATTATGTGCATCCGTAATAAATGGTTTACCAAGTCAACTGGGTTGATTTTATTATATTGTGTGTTAGGTTTTATTTCTACTTTAACATTTCCCTAAACAACTTCATCACAAGCAATGCTTTAACTTCTTTTACTTGCCGCAATGAGTTATGATTATTTTTTAAATATTAATTTTCTTGTTTAAGTGAAAATAATAATTTCAAATACTTTCATAAAGAGGTTTTTAGAACAGTAGTGAACTACAAAAACAAAAATTCTTTTTTATATTACTTAAATTAATTGAATTTTTGGAAATAATTCTTGTATTTAATTATTCATAAATAATTTCTTGAGACTGCAAGTACCAGGAATCGAACTCGGGTCCTGCCAAATTTGAAGCTCAGAGTCAACGCACCTTAACCAACTGACCCAAAGCCATACTTGACTTTTTTTATGTTCGCAAATTGTTCTGGAGTTTTGTTATTTTACTGTGAAAGTTTTATTAACAAATTCACTTTCAGTGTTTATATTAGAACGAAATAATTAACTATAAGTTTATAGCATGCTTTTATGTTTGTGTTTATAAAGAAAAAAAATAAAATAATTACAACACAGAGAAGGAAATAGGTTATAAAATAAGTTATCTAAAACGTTTAATAAAATAATACAATCAATTCAATTAATTATATTGTGAAAATAATATTAATTTAAATCAATTACTTTGTAATTACTTCAGTATTCTTATATACATAAATTTTAAAAAGTGTAAATATTTCATTTAATAACAAATTCTAATAGGGTACATTAATAGTCCTACACTTTTAATGAGGAATAATACAATTATTCAGAAATTAAAATGTGATTGTATAAATACAAATTATTATAACTGAGAATCATATTATATTTGCAATTGTATATCAAAATGTCTCAGGTACTGCATCTGGCTCGATAAGATGCACCTCATTGTTCTATCCTTATTGCGAAGACTTGGGCCTTTAAATTTGCTACAGATTTCGCACGTTCAACAGAGGCACATTTTTGACATGGGCAGATCAACACCTTCTAGACTCCATGTCACCGATTGTTGCGTTATTTCTGGTTTGTATTTGTAGAATCATGCATTATCACATGTTTCAATTTTATTCAAGATACTGAACATAACATTCGACTATAAAAACCTGAATTCATGAAGAATTGAATAAAACTTCTTTTTACATTTGATAATATTTTCAATAACATATAATATTATATAAAGAATAATAGTTAAATAGAAAGATTTAAAGCAAAACAAAATAAATAAATTATTTACGAAAACTGACCGACTTACCAACATCGCGTTATCGAATCTCAGAATGGTGACAGGCATATCGGGGAGGTATGCAGATATGAGTTAAATTATTGTTTAGTCTGATGAAGTAATAAACAATAATCCAGTCAAGGTGTAAAGAGAGGTTTTGAAGGTACCTCGCAGTTAATAGAGAGTAAAAGTGCTCCAGTGCACTGGCTCAAATAGCTAAAACATAATTATAATAAAAATATTTTTTATTTAAAAATTATTGAAATCTCCGCTATGTACAGTTATTTGAAAAATGACTTTAATTTCAACTGTTTTTACTCAAATTAAGTTTGCAATACAAAGCATTCTTTTAAATTTATTTTTCGCTCATGAGAATAGCAGAAAAGAATGATTCCTATTAAAGGAGCAAAAATATTTACACTGTCATAACATATAAAAATATATTTTCAAGAACCCTTTATTGACATTTGTGAGAAAGGCGACCAAATTGAATTTTCCACATATAAAACAAACATGGAGTGGAACTGCTTTTAAAGTAATTTTAAAAGCGCAAACAAGTGCATTAAAAATCAATGATGACAGCTTAAGCATATCCTTTTATGTACTTCGGATAGACGGAGAAGCCGTAGTACAAGGGAATATATTGGCTGTCTGACATTTTGTGCATTTAGTAAACAAGTTAACACGATATGGCTAACAAAGTGTCGTATTTCGCGCAAGCATTGAAAACACAAATGTGCGGATACGTAAGAGTTCGGTTGATGTACAGATACGTACTCCCACATGCAGTGCCGTTTCATATATTGTATACGAGTATGTATATTCGTAGCACTATTATTCCATGTGCCACCATACATCCAAATGTATACAGATGTATATATATATGTACACATTCCCTTTGAAGAGTTAGCAAAAAGCGTGTGGATGATGGCTATGCTGGACATTGAGCAATTGTCGCAGACGAAACGCTTTTATTATTTGGGCCAAGCACTTTTGTGTGGAGTCGCATACCAAGGAAGCGGTATTACAGTAAGAGACTAACAATCAACGGAAAATAAAATTAGTACTAAAAATGAAATTGCAATGCAACTACAAAATTATAAATGAACAACTTGAGGCAATAAATCATAGACTCCTTTGTGTTCAGTGACATTTTTGCAGAAATGGCCAACTTCTTTTTTACACATATACATTGGCCATTTATTGTGCGGCAAATTCGAAATGAAATTGATTGAATAAAGCAGTAGTAATTGAAAGTGACTTTGTAGTTACGTTTAAAAACAATTATAAATTGAAAACAATGAGGTCTGTAGCCACAATTTAAGAAAATGATTTTAAAATTAGTTAGAAGATGTAACTCATCTTTTAAGATTTGATGAGAAATTGGAAATAATAATAAAATACAATGATCTAATATGTATAAAAAATACTAACGTCAAAAAAGTGCCGCGAATACATATAATATATACAATTTGAGAGTGCTTAAAATCACCAGCCGCAACTACTTGTAATCGTGATTGCAGAAACGGCCCGGTCTTAGTCCCGGAGCCACTCGTTTAAGTCGACGAGCAAGTGCCGTTCGTGTACATAAGCAGACTTTTACAGGTTACAAAAATAACAACAACTTGTAATTGTCATTCTAAAAGTTTCATATTTAATATTGCTCTAGATGGCGCTGGTAGTTTTTTTGTTAGTGTGCATTATTTGAGAAGTTGTCTCGGAGGTTGCCCACTCATTAAATACATTAAATTAATGCAAAACGTCTAAACAATAAACTTACTTCATAAGACTTCTGTTGACGCGTCGCAGTTTTCATAAAATTTCAAACAAATGCTCCATTTACAGCTGAGGGGAATAAAAATGAGAAAACTATGAATATCGTTTTCACCCTTCGGATAAGTACATACACAAATACATATCTGGATATTTGGATTTTATGCACAAACCAAAAAAAAACAGTGAAATTGAAAAGAAAACCAGTTGAGTTTATCGCAGTAAGAATTTGTTTAAATTAGCATAAAAACTCCCACAACACCAATGCTTCCGGCATGCGGGGAATTGTAATATTATAAAGGTACCCGAGGAAGACAGTGGGTCTTAGTTGAAAGACGAAAACTTGCATGTTTTAGAAAAACGCATCAAGTGTGGACAGCAAACACCAAAGGAAGCAAATTGAAAAAAAGTATATAAAATGAAAAAGAAAAAGAAAAAAAAATGGACTCAAGCCACTACTGATGGCGCCTCTTCAACATTATTTCAACAACTGCAACAACTGTAAGTCAGTAACAGCAACAACAACAACAACAACAACAACAACAACAACAGCAACATTTTAACGATAAGTTCACCTAACAACTAAACAATATCAGCAGACGTTCCGTTGGAGCACGAATTGCGACAGTCGAGTGTGCTGTGGTGTGGTGTAATGGAAACGGAAGTGGTAGCGCGCGCGTGCATTACAAAAACTTTTGGCTGCAATGATATGCAATACAATAACAACAACTATAGTTCCTTTCCATTTTTGAGCAGTTTTTGAGCATTCACAGCTACACTCACATATGCAGGACACACGCTTCAACTTCAGTTTCGACTTCCTTCCACATTTTTCAGTCGGAGCGTATGAAAACAGTTTTAGAACTTTTGTAAATTTAATTACGGGTATTATCGTTGCACTTTATATTCTTCTGATTGCTAGACTACAGACGTACTGAAGTTTCAGAAGGGTGCTGAAGTGGGTCGGTAACGCCATCCAATCCAAACCAATCCAATTCGATGATATGCAATGCAAAGTTCTGCTTTGTTGCAGTGACGAAATGTGAGTGCGCACCGACTTTGGCTGCTACTTTAATGACAAATGAAGTTATTTTTCCATGGAAAATATAAAAATAAGTGTAAATAAATGCACCATAAGCAGAAAATACGTAAACAACTCTCAAAGCAATTGAAATCAATTAAAAAAGTTGAGATTTTCAAATTGCGAAATGGAAATATTTTAAGTGTTGCAATGATAAATGAAATAAAATTATCTGCACTGCTAAAGCGCAACGTTTTGCGGACTTTAATGATGA
>NC_051846.1:168277015-168280458 GCF_002237135.1 Teleopsis dalmanni | reverse complement strand
TTTTTTTCTGTCACTTTTATCTACACGATTAGTACGCAACTACACCGAGTTATCGAGCAACTTCAATGCGATAGCAAATAGCTTTCATAGCAGGAAAGATATTAGAATATTATTATTTTTTTTTTGTTCATAAGAAGAAATTATCTTCTTCTTCACTAAGCATTTTGGTGTGAATTCATGTGTCGCTTTTTTGTCATTTATGCCTCTGCTTCAACAAAAGATATTAGTGAGATATCACCAATTGTTATATCCAAACTTTGAACGTTTGTTGTAGATTTTTATTAATCAAATCGAAAAACTGTGCACTTGATATGTCGACTATCTTATTTCGATTTTAAGCAATTTTCTCGCTGTTGACTTTTATTTTTTCTACAAAACACAACAAAATAAATTAATAAAATTAATTTTTATTTTTAAATTTATTAATAAAAAAATTATATAGATGTGTGTTGTTTTTATGTGTAAATATTTTTGTTATAATAAATTTTTTTTTCATTAAATATCTGTATTTGTGTTATTATTTGTACCTATAGATATGTAAAACTGTTTGCAGATACATTAATTTTTATCTGCGCTACAATACTCTGTGCTGAGTCGCTTGCAGTCGAATTTTCAGCCAAACGAAAATTTATTCAAATCATTTTTTATCTTATAGCCTTAAATGCATTTTAAATTATGTTATGCGAATTTTTGTTTCTTTAATACTTTTAGTTTTATGTTTTTATAACATATTTTTTAATTTGATTTCACTCATACGAGGCATCGTATATATGAGTATATTTTTATTATAAATTTCTACTGGGAATTTAGTTTTTATTGTATTATTATTGTATATGATGTACTTGTTTTTATGGCAGATAAAAGCAAAATGAGAGTCGTTTAGCCTTCATATTTAATTATATTTTTACTTAAGTTTTTATTTTTAACATTTGAATTTATGCATCGTACTTGTCATAACATTATTCAAAAATTAAAATTATATATTTAAATAATAAAAAAATAAAATTTGGTTTAATGTTTCAATAAATGCGTGCGTTTAAAAATACTAATAAATTTCACCTGCACACTTTATATGAATCAAAAAGATTTATTTTAATAACTTATTTTACCTTTTATTAATTTAATTCAATTTTTTATATATAATTTTTTATATTTAATTTTTCATATTTAATTTTTTATATTTAATTTTTCACATTTTTATATTCATTTAAATTGTGAATTAAATAATACTAATAAAATACTAAAAATAAATTACTTATAAATTTCACCTCTACACTTTATATGAATTCAAATCAAAACGATTGTTTTTAATAACTTATTTTACCTTTTATTAACTAAATTAAATTTTTTTATATATTTAAATTTTTATTTATAATTTTTCATATTTTTATATCCATTTAAATTGTGAATTAAAAAATACTAACAAAATACTAAAAATAAAAGACTAATATATTTCAGCTGTACACCTTATATGAATCAAAAGATTTATTTTAATAACTTATAATTCTTTTTTTTTTTAACTTAATTGATTTTTTTATATTTAATTTTTGATATTTAATTTTTCATATTTCATTTTTTATATTTTTATATACATATAAATTGTGAATTAAAAAATACTAATGAAATATTAAAAATAAAATACTAATAAATTTACTGTAAACCTATATGAATCAAAATAATAATAATAATAATAATTATTATTATTTTAATAACTTATTTCACCTTTTTTTTTAACTTAATTGAAGTTTTATTTTGTATATTAAATTTTTCATATTTTTATATACATATAAATTACGAATAAAAAAAATTTTTTATTAACCAAAATAAATTTATAGTTTAACATTTATTTCTTTTTTTATATTTTCATTTATATTTTTATATTCAATTAATGGCAGTAAAGTGAGAAATACATTTTGTACTATTTTTTGATAATATAACCAATTTAATAAGATCTTACTTATATTTTTTCTTAATAGTTTGACATCGCATATCGCAACTAATAATTATCAGATAGAAAATTTTAACTTAAGAAAATTATTAAGATAAAATGATTCACATTATTTTAATTAACGCATTTCGTAAATAACTTTATAAATATATAACAAATAATCGTATCCTTAATACCAAACCAAACATTCGATATAATTAAATCAAAATATCAGGTTGTAAGGAATCAGGTTTTTCGTTTTTAAAAATGAAAGACGATTTTATAGTAAATAATTATTTTTTTTAAATTTTATATAGTCCATTCTAATCTAATTAACTTATAAATAAATATTTTGTTAAATTATGTATATACCATTCTATTCTAATAAACTTCACCTGATCAATCTCTACAATAAAGACCTGATCTAAACTTTAATAGCTCTCTTAGTATCAATTTCTCCCCTAGTGGGGCATGGGGCTGCAACAATTCCCTTAAACCGCACTGTATTAGGTGCTTCTCTGCATATATTGTACAATGTGTAGTGCGCTTCTGTCATTTCTCTTGCGAATTGAAAGAGAAAATATAATAATTAAAAATATGCTCTATTGTTTCAAAGTAAAGGAGATCCAACAAAAGTTGAAAGTACTTGTTATTGAAGTTCTCTAGCTTATTAATTTTAGCGTTTTCTATTTTACTGTATCATTAAATTTATCCAGCTAATGGCTGTATATTGTACGACAGAAACTCAAAGAAACGATTACTTTACAGTCCCACCACCACCTTTTGTTGTTGCAAATCGGTTTTCGAAGAATTGTTTAATAGGTATATACCAATTCTTCTTCATCACTGTACTGGAAACAGTCTGCTTATTAAAATGAACCAATGGTGCATTGGTACAATAGTGCCTCATTAATACTTTCTTCTACTATTTAATTTAAACCATAGAGCCCCAGTAATTTAGAGGGTCTAGAGTCAATTATTAAATTTTTCTACAATGTGTTATTAATTTGAATTTATTTCATTAAATTATTAATTTTTTATTTATTTATAATATTTGCTATATCATTTGTGGTTTTATTCACACTTAATTTAAATCGGACAATTTTCGCTAATTAAAGTGTACTAATTGTGGATATTGATTTATGATGCTAATTATAACACCAAAATTAGTAAGGTGTTAAGTTTAGTTGCCCGGTCGGTTACTATAGCTTGTAATAAGAAAGTTTAGAATAGATAGTTTGTAATATGAATAACACTAAATTTTTTAATAATTTTTTACGACTATTAACATGATGTGTCTACACAATGCAACGGTGAACTCATACTTTAGATAAATATAACACTGGTATCCAAAATTAATTAGTCTGCTCCAAACATCAATAAAATGTGTGGATTAATAATAATAGATTATTTACATTCATTGCAATATAGACAAGGTATTATTAACAAGCATTTGTTACAAATGCTACAAAAATGAGAAACGAACAAAATATTATATGAAAACCCTAATGCACCA
>NC_051846.1:168274860-168276915 GCF_002237135.1 Teleopsis dalmanni | reverse complement strand
AGTAAAATTCGGAATTAATAAATTTTTAGCTGGATTGAACCTCAAACTATTGATTGCATGAACTTCCTAAATTATCTGACGAAATGTGATAGTGCCATTGTTTCGACTTTGTGGTCAAATACTTTTTTCTGTATTCTCTGCAGTCGCCAAAACCGAAACGTTCTACTAAAATTTCATTCTAATAGGAACCAAAAACATGATTTAAAAATTTTGTTAACTTCACTCAAATCGTTGTGGGACAGGATTTGAGGAAAAGTGTTACAAAGTGGTTTTAACTTTTATTTCAATTGGTGCGCATTAAGCCATCAACTCATATGAGAATTGTGCTAAAATGTTAAAAAAGTGAAGTGAAATAAAAATTTATGCAAAAAGGTGTTCAGCGTACGTGTACGCGTACGCGTATCCGTATCCGTATTCAGATGAGGCGTTCCGTTTCGAATTGCGCATATGAAATGCTAAAAATTTATTGCTTTGAAATTTATACCAAATTGAAAAGTAACTTAATGATGCGTTTAATTAGATTTTCTC
Organism: Teleopsis dalmanni; assembly: GCF_002237135.1. Taxonomy (NCBI): domain Eukaryota; kingdom Metazoa; phylum Arthropoda; class Insecta; order Diptera; family Diopsidae; genus Teleopsis; species Teleopsis dalmanni. The sequence goes on along the minus strand of NC_051846.1, from coordinate 168,276,387 downwards.
TCTGAAATACAACACAAACGATTTGCGTAAACTTTGAATCACTTCAAAGCGAAAGGTGAAGTACCTAACAAATATTTATTAAGCATTTTATTCTCTTAAACTTTAGTATTCTGTTTGAATTTGAAGATTAAAATCTTATTGGTTTTAAGAGTCATTAAGTATCTTGTATATGTGAACTTTGTTACATGAAAATCTGTTTAAACAGATGTTGTTAGAGAATTAAAAATGAAAGTAAAAAGCAATTACAAAGTTCATTTTATACAAGGAAAAATTTTACTTTAATTATAATCGATTGAAATTTTTAATATATTAAGTGATTAAATTGATTTTTAACATCCGTGTTGAAGAAATAAACTAAGTTCTTAATATAAACTATTGTTTTCAGTAGAAAGGTTTTTAACGAAGAGTAGTGAAATTGCAACAACAAAACTTATTTTTATTATTTTTAGTTAATTGGATTTTTGGCGGACCAAATACCGACCATCAGTGGTCTTGGAATTACAGTTAAACTTCCATAACTTGAAGTACTCTTTTGTAAAAAAAGGTTTGACTTATGGACACTTCGAATTAGGGAATTTTTTCAATATTTTTTATTTTTCAAAGATTAATTTTTAAAATATATATTTATTATTTGAAATCAAACACAGCACAGAAGTGATAGTAAAGTAAAATATTTTAATTATTTTTTTTATCAGTAAATGGTTTGTTCAGTACCTTTCCATTTATCAATCCAACCAGTGCTGTTAAACATTTGATTTGTAAAAAGGTACTTCCCCTAACAGCAAAATGTATTCATACTTAAAACAAAAATTTGACTCATAGTATACAATTTCTTATATTGCTATTAGCAGGTAACAATATCTTTATTCGAATTATACAGAAATTGGAGTTATAAACGTCCGAGTTATGGAATCTGCATTATATGTAATTTGCTCTCTTAAACCCTGTGGCACTCTTTTTAGTGCGAGTTATAGAAAATTCGAGTTATAGAAGTTCGACTTATGGAAGTTTGACTGTATTTCTTATATAATAATAATAGCTAAATTGCGTACCTACTTCCTTAGCTGACCACTACAGACATGAGTCGCCCTAAGTCGCGTGCAATAGCCTGATTAGCCTGATCAGTGTTGATAGTACTGAATACGTCTACATTGTTGCTCACCTGGTAAAATTGTCGTGAGTTTTCTTGATGTGACTGTGTTTATAACATAGCTTATAGTTAGTTTTTATAGTTGTTTTATCAATTTACCACTGCATTTTTGAATTTTTTTTAATTTTACTAGAAATAATTGTAACTAATTTTAAGAAAAAATAATGACAACAATTTTTTAATTTTAAGTAAAGACATTTGAGCAAAATTTGTGGTTTCAGTTTTGATCAAGGAGTTAAACCGCTACATCTCAAAGTAAGTTGTATTCATTAAATTCGATTTATATCATGTGAATATATTACCCACGCATTGTAAGCCGGCGTATCTGCCTTTTACAAAACTGATGGCTTTGTAACTGTGATAGTCACAGTCACAGA
>NC_051846.1:168184535-168274760 GCF_002237135.1 Teleopsis dalmanni | reverse complement strand
TTGAATATTTATGTTAAGCTGAGGCAACAACTTAACTGGAGCAACAGTGAAATATGCAACGTTGCATTTTGCATTATTCCAATTAATTTGTTGCTGAGGTATAATTATTATTAATAAAATTATTGCACAAAAATTGTATAAAAGAAATTGAAACAATAAAGAAAGTAATCAATCAATAAAAACTATTCTTTGATTCTCGTCAAACCTAATTCTGCTTTATATAGAGTAAGTTTCAAGTGCTTACTCTATAACCAATAAGCAATATTCAATAAGTTAAAGTGCTTATTGAATATTATAAGGATTAAGGTATTTTAAATATACATAAAATTTTGGTGACCCCGACGTGATCGACGTAGATCAAGGACGTAAATCAAGGACGTGACCAAAGATCACGATCACATACTACTTCATTAAGGCGTCGAAGCAAGAGCACAACAGTGTGAGCTTCAAGCAGATAAAAGGCAAAAGCACAACAAGTGTGAGCTTTCAATAAAACAGCAAGAGCACAACAGTGTGAGCTGCGAACACATTACAAGCACCAAGGTACCTGATTTGCTGGAAACAAATATGGAAACTTTTGAGGGGTTAATTCTCGAACAGCAACAACTGGGTCAATTAATCCAGAAATTGATTTCGAATTTCAAAAAGGATCCAAAAGAAAGGAAATTGAATAAAGCTTACTTTGAAGAACGTAAAAGGCGTTTAACTAATATATGGTCTGAATTTGAAGAAAATGACAACCGTATCAGAGAGTTGTCAGATGTCGAAACCACTCATGAATATTTTACTAATGAGGATTATTTAAAAACTAAAGACTTAGCAGAATGTTACATTGCTCGATTCACTCAGCAACTACAGGAGTTCAGTGATGAAGCAAATATCAGCAAGAAGTCGCAAGTATCTAAACAAACAGAAATTTCATGTCTCATTAACAAGCAAATGGGAATGAAAATATCATTAAAACGACTATTGGAGAAGGTCCAAGGAGATTTGGGATCAAACACGTTTACTGCGTTGGAAATATACAAAATAAAAATCAACAAGTTGTGGCAAGAAATTGAGGAACTCAATTTTAATATATGGGAAATCGCTAGTGACCCACTATCAATTGGTTACAATATAGACGATTATCAACAATTAGAGTAATTAATACAACAAACTTTGATTTCAATTTCTGAGCTGATAATAACAAAACAACCACATGTAGTTACAACAGAGGTAACTAACAATCCAATCCAATTACCGAAGGTGTCTATACCGCGATTTGACGGAGATTATCTTAAATGGACACAATTTTATGATATGTTCTCTCAAATGGTAGACAACCAATTACTACCCAAGGTACAAAAGATGTGGTTTTTAAAAAATAATTTATCAGGAGAAGCAGAGAGGCTCATCAGACATCTGCCAACTACCAATGATAGTTACGACGTAGCATGGAAGATACTTCAGGAGAGATACTGGAATAAGAGGATATTAACAACCATGTTAATACAACGGCTGCTCGGACAACCTCAATGCTCTGGCACTGCAATGTCTCTAAAGTCACTACATGATGTCATACATGAATGTTTGTTGGCATTAAATAATTTAAATGTTCAAACAGTTCATTGGGATCCACTCCTCCTTCATTTATTAACAAAGAAGCTGGATGCAACTACACATACGTTGTATGAGCAATCATTGGCAAGGCCAAAGGAATTACAATCAATGACAGGGTTTCTAAGTTTCATTGAAACACGTTTTCAAACTCTGGAAGCAATCGGCCAAAAGAGTACTACCAATAATAACGTAAAGGTATGTAATACCGCAACAATCAACAAATCAACCAGGCAATCATGCATATATTGTAAGCAAGATTTACATCAAATATACCAATGCAAAGGGTTCTTACAAGCAAATACTTTTGAACGACTACAATTTGTTAAAAAACAAAACTTATGTCGTAACTGTTTGCGACCAGGTCATATAGCATACAACTGTAAATCAGGCAATTGTATCAAATGTAATCAAAAACACAACTCTTTACTACATGTAAACTCATGGGTTAATGGCACTGAAAAACATACAACAATACCAAAGTCGAACAATACTCAACGCAATGTAAGCACAGGTTTAAGCGTTGATCATTAAGCATCATTAACTATTGCAAGAAAGCACAATGAACAGCAATATGTATTCTTAGGAACAGCAACTATAAGATTATTGGCACATAACGGCCAAGAAATTCAATGTAGAGCATTATTAGACTCAGGTTCTCAAGTTAATTTAATGACCGAGAGGGTAGCTCATCGACTAGGAATAACTCCAAAAGCAACATCAATGCGTATAAATGGAGTTGGTAACACCACAAAGGGTGCTCGTCAAAGAATCAGCACTGTCTTTAAATCAATGAATAGCAATTTCAATACAAATTTAGAAGCATTTGTGTTACCACATATTATTGCTCCACAACCAACACAATGTGTCAATATCAGTTCATGGAACATTCCAAAAAATATTACATTAGCTGATCCTAACTTCAATGAGCCACAAAAAATAGACGTATTATTAGGAGCTGAATTTTATCCACATCTCTTAACGTCAGGGCAAATCCAATTGGGAGTCGACAAACCAATACTCCAGAATACTACTCTTGGATGGGTTGTAAGTGGCAAACTATCAGAAACAGCAAAAGGTGACACAGTCTGTTGTATGTTTAGCGAAGAAGAAGATTCGCTAAATAATCTTCTCGTCCGATTTTGGGATCTTGAAGAATCAGCACAAAATTCAAAACTACTGTCTGATCAAGAAAAATTATGTGAAACTCATTTTGTGGAAAACTTGAAACGTACTAAAGAAGGCAGATTTATTGTGAAATTGCCACTTATTAACAGTGTTCCAATTAATTTGTTGCTGAGGTATAATTATTATTAATAAAATTACTGCACAAAAATTGTATAAAAGAAATTGAAACAATAAAGAAAGTAATCAATCAATAAAAACTATTCTTTGATTCTCGTCTAAAAACCTAAATCTGCTTTATATAGAGTAAGTTTCAAGTGCTTAATCTATAACCAATAAGCAATATTCAATAAGTTAAAGTGCTTATTGACTATTATAAGGATTAAGGTATTTAAAATATACATAAATTTTGCCAGGTGGAAATTGGTTTCTCATTTGAGACTGGAATTTTGGAAAAGATGGAACGCTGAGTACTTAACAGAACTACAACAGCGACATAAATGGAAGGTTCCTGTTAACAATGTCAAAGAAAACACGATGGTCATAATTAAAGAAGACAATACAGCACCACTCAACTGGCCCTTAGGTCGGGTTACGAAAGTATTTCGAGGCGATGATGGCATGGTACGAGTAGTGGAAGTGAAGACAGTTGCAGGAATTTGTAAACGGCCTATTCATCGGCTTGCTCCACTGTTTCGAGAAGATGAAGAGAAAGACGAAAAACGAAAACATCATTCAAACATAAGCCAGGAAGATACTTTGGTAGTTCCATCAAAGAAAATAAAGTTGCCCCAACAAACAACATTATTCGCAATCATTCTCACACTATTCTTTCTGCCAATTATATTGGGCAATCCTGTAACCACAACACAGCTTAATTCAAGTATTGGTCTCTACTTCGAAAATATGGGCACTGTTCAGATGGTAACAGGTGAATGGAAAATGGTTGTTTATTATGAATTAGCTCCGGTACAGACCCAATGTAACACATTCGTTAATGGAATTTCTGCACTAGATAAATTGTGCATCAAACTACAGCAGGGTTCGGCTTGTCACACGCTCGTAGGTACGTTTGAGCATACAAGAGATGATATCCTACAGGAGAAGATTTTATTAAACAACAGACGAGATAAACGAGGAGCCATAAACCTCGTTGGAAATGTGGCAAAGGCTTTATTTGGGGTTCTGGACTCAAATTACGCAGAGGATATGTCACAAACAATAAATCAGCTAAAGGAAGATGATAACTACCTAGCTAGATTGCTGCAGAATCAAACCTCCATAATAGATTCAACATTAAATATACTTAAACGTGATGAAGAAACTGTTAATAGTCAACTTGGTCAACTTCAAGATCAAATTAGCCAAGTACTAAATCGAATCGACAATGAAACCGAACAAATTAAAATTACGCAGATATTCATATCAATTGCAATACAATTGACACTGATGGGTGCTAATTTGCAAAGAATACAAGCTGAAATTATAAATGTTTTAATTGACTCTCATCACGGAAAAATAAGTCCTCTATTGTTATCACCTCAACAACTAAAAAATGAGATTAAGCATATAAGAAGTCATATTCCGCCATCTCGACGATTTCCGGTTAATCAAGATGATTTAGTTCAACTCTACAGAATAATGGAAATATCTGGAGCAGTAACTAAGGAACAAATCATATTTGTTATTAAGGTACCACTTATAGATTCCTATGACATGGAACTATTCAGAATATTACCTATACCAACAGTTATAAACAACACCATTTTAACAATCAAAAGTGATGTCTCGTTTATAGCAGTAAACACATTTCGAGATCAATACATTCCCCTGCGAGAAAATGAGCTAGATAATTGTCAAATTCCGAACAAGGCGGTGTATATTTGTTCTAGAAAGCATATAAAACTAGGCAGATACTCAGAAACTCATACGTGTGAGATAGAATTATTTAATAATCGAACCACAACAAGCTGCAGATTAACACAGTTATCCAATAAGATGGTTTGGACGAAAATGGAACAAACAAATCAATGGATATATGCTACAGTGAATAGAACTGAGATGTCATCTGTTTGCGGAACACAATTAAATCAAGTCACAATAGAAGGATCGGGCATTCTAACATTACGACCAGAATGTACAATAAGAAACAATCTAGTTACAATTCAAGGTCATTACTCGTTGCCATCTGTAGTTCATTCATCATTTGTTCATGTAGAACAGCTTGCATCCATAACTACACTAAATGAAATAAAAACAATCATCAACAAGGCTGACGATCATCTTGAGACACAACTGAAAGAACTATCCATGTTACATCAAAGGTTAAAGGCTATGGATAAGTTTTCAGTTAAGGCCGAACCAGTTTCTCAACTACACCATATAATTAGTTACGTGGGAACTATTTTACTGATGACATTGTGTTGCACTTACATAATATACAAATCTATGAAGAAGTGTAAACAAACCCGACGAAAAGATGATTCACCTCAATCTGAGTCCACAGCATATCCACAACCTACCCCAAGACGGCAACAGCTCGTTGTGGAAGTATAAGTAGTTGAGTTATTATTATACTACTCAACGGAGGGGAGAATGTTAAGGTAGAAATTAAGTAATAAATAAATTATTTCACATTGTTAAATTGTGTCATTCAATTTATATTTTAAGCAATTTAGCAATTGTGAAATAATTTATTTTGAATATTTATGTTAAGCTGAGGCAACAACTTAACTGGAGCAACAGTGAAATATGCAACGTTGCATTTTGCATTATTAACAGTGTTCCAATTAATTTGTTGCTGAGGTATAATTATTATTAATAAAATTACTGCACAAAAATTGTATAAAAGAAATTGAAACAATAAAGAAAGTAATCAATCAATAAAAACTATTCTTTGATTCTCGTCTAAAAACCTAAATCTGCTTTATATAGAGTAAGTTTCAAGTGCTTAATCTATAACCAATAAGCAATATTCAATAAGTTAAAGTGCTTATTGACTATTATAAGGATTAAGGTATTTAAAATATACAGATATCTTCAATCTCAAAAAAGGTGTTTGTCATCATTCCTTTACTTACAGTTTGGTAACTATATAATTCTTAAAAGATTTGATATTTCTCCCACTTCGCGTACCTATGTAATATGATTTATCATATTAAATCATTTATTTAAAATACAACAATTTTGCAATTTAGTTCTATTCATAAGCCGTAAAAACGTGTAGGAACACATAATATTTTTCCACTATTTTTACAAAATTTATTTTTTCGAAGCGCCAATGTCATGGCTGATGTGCTTTTACACATTTACAAATTAAATTAAATAAAACTAAATGATTTAAACAATTTTTTTTAGATTTTTTCATTTTCATAGTTTATATATCAATTTTTTTTTTTTGTATTTTTCGATTGTTTTTATTTAAAATTTTTTTTTTTTGCGTATTTCGAGTATTTGAGTATTTCTACTTGACGAAATTTAAAAATGACGTTTTATTTGAAATATCTGATTTAACCGAAAAATGAACAAAATAGAAACAAAAATAAAAACAATATCTAAAAAAATTTTTTTTAAATATTTTCTATACATCACTAAAGATACTTTTTGTTTTATTTTTATTTCCAATGCCAATTTTTTTGAGTTATTACTCGTATTTTTCAGATACAAGTAAACATTTTGCTCTTCCTCTTCTCGATGTTGTCAATTTACTATATTTTCCACTAATTATGCTTGTCAATCTGGTATTCTGCTGTTCCACGGTTGTAAAGTGATGAGGTTAAGAGCGTTTTACTTAATTAAAAACAATTTTATGAAATGTTTTGATTCATGTTTGCACTTGGAAAAGTGAAAAACACAAAATTTATGACAAGCACGTCAAATATTTTGTAATAAAAATAATGGAAGAGTTAGTTTTTATTGAAGAGCTTATATACATTTACTTATAATCAGTTTGTGTAGAATTTTAAATGAAACGGAAATGTTGGACAGATATCCATTAACTGATCAAAGTTATTATTTACATCTTAGTATATCAATCTTGAAATTAATTATATATACATTAGGGTGCCATTCATCTTCGAAAGTCGGAGAATTTTCCGCGAGACTGCCCAGATCAGTTCATTTTACTAAAAAAAATAATCAGTGTAAAATTTTAGTTCAATTGGATAAGTGGAAATGGTGCCCCAAGAGCGCCAAAGTTTTTTCCATAAAATTGATATTTGATTGCTTATATCTCCGACATATTTAATTTTACATAAAAACAGTTTATAGATCTATTAAAAATAAACAATTTACTCATACAAAGTTTTTTTGTATTTCTAATAGTTATTGAATAAAAGAAAAAATTAGCTAAAATCACATCATTCTCTAGGTTTGATTCAAAGCAAATTATCTCAAAATATTAAGTTAATATTTTAAAATAGTCAATTTTTTTTAAATTTTGTAGTCAATTATGGTATTCAGTACTTTTATTAGCTTTAGTGGATTTCAGGTATGTGAATTATTATTTTTTACTCTATTTTAAATTAATAACAGTTACAATTCTTTCTCTATATTCAAATTCAAAAATTTGCACTACTTTCAAAATATTTCCTGGTTTTATTAGAGTCAACCGTCATTTAAAAAAAAAATGTCCATTTTTCGTTATCTCAACTTTATCTTTTGCTTCAAATTTATCATTTGAATATTCCTTAATTTCAACCTTCATTTCAACGAAATTAAGGCTATTTTCCTTAATTTGGTTCTAAACTCAAAACTGAATTTTGTATGGAAAAACAACAATTTCGCTGAAATGAAGATGAAATTAAGATTTTTGAGAAATTAAGGTATGTCTGAATATAGTATAATAGAAGACTATATTCAGTAGTAGCAGTAAATTTTGAGTAAATTGCAACGACAAAATTTTATTTGTGATTTAATACAACTTTTAGCTGATCATATATATTTATTTCGAAAATTGCCAAATACCCATCATCAGTGGTTGACTAATTACAAGTGGTCTTTGGAAATATTCGTTGTTTTGTAAGAACCTGTCAAATTAGAAGCAATGACTTTGCTTTTTCTAACTAAACGAGCTAAAGTTGCACGAAACTTTCGTTGTTCAAATTTTAAGTTTTTTTGTATTTTTTTTTCTCATTTCTTAGAATATAACACCCACCATATTTATCTTGTTTTTTTTTTCACGAGCAAGAAATTTACAAGGTTTGTGTTTTGAGCATTTATTTTCCATATAAAATATATATAGACATCAAACTCGGGAAAATCATATTTGCTTAACTGATACTTCATTTTGTAGTAATCGATAAAGAAATGAGGTTAAATCCTTCAAAGTAGCTTATTTGATATTGTCTTTCATGGGATCAAATACTTTGAGGTTAAGTCAACAACTATTAAGACAATGGTAGGTAAGCTTGATTTTCTTCCATTTCTTAAAAATTATATTACAGTAATTTTCATTTAAGTTCGCAGGAGAACTTATCACCGATTAAGACTATGTTTGTCCCTGATTTTAGTAGCTTCATATCATTTATGTCCTGTCGCTCATTTAAATACCGCCAGATACAGCGCCAAGGTTCAATCACCACAGAAAAGAGTAGTAGCAATGCTTCCTTCCATCCACTTTTTATCTGCTTATGTCCTGTGATTTATTTTAATACCACAGTGTTGAAGTTCAATCACCGCACAAAAAATCAGCTATGACCGCAGTGTTTTACTCTGTTTAGGGTCACTTCCCTGCTTATTCTCTCTAAAATATGTAGAACCATTAAAATTAATTGTAATTGATTTTTTTCAATTGAATGTTTTCATAATAATTATTGTGTTAAATTTGGAAATCTGATTAATAAAATGTTATGTATAAAATTTAGAATTGTATATTACATTTCATCCTAAATTCAAAAACTAAATACGGTTCCTATCTATCTAATCTCAGAGTAATCATTAAGGTTACGGAGCGGTACGCAGGTCTTAGATCAGTCATTGAATAATCACGAAGTTTATGAGGAATACACCAATTAGTCAGTGAGATGGGTGGGACTGTGCAGAAACTCCCCAGCTATAAAGCGTAAAAGTGCCCAGATGCACTAACTCGGAAAAGGCTCAACATTAATGAAAAACTTATAAACTTTTATAAATAAAATTATAAGTGAATACCAGTACCTTTACCTTAAATTTGATTCTAATCAATAATTATTTTGTAGAATTATTTTAATTATTATAAAATTTAAAATATTTATATTCAATTATTTTTATGAATTAATTGAATTTATGGCTGAAATTGAAATTTAACAATTAAAAAATAACAGTTTGTTCATAATTTCGTACTAATATAGCAGGGCAAGTGATTTTGTTAATGAACTTTTACAGCAAATTAACAGAACTCTCATTTAGAATATACAACTCAAGTACGACTTTGGGTCAGTTGGAAAATGAAAATTAACTCTGAGCTATAAATTTGGAGGACACGAGTTCAACCTTTAGTACTTGCAGTCTCAAAAAATTATTTACGATTAATAAAGAGGTTTTCAAATAGTAGTCAACTACAATAACAAAAATTCTTTTTTATATTATTTTAATTAATTAAATTTTTGGCTGAACATACAGCTGTTTTGAGTATTGCCAAATACCCATCATCAGTGGTCTTGGAAATAATTCCTGTATTTAATTATTCGTAAATAATTTTTTGAGACTGCAAGTACTCAATTAAACTGCATTCCGAATTAGCAGATAATTATAGTTTATGAAGACAATATTTTAAGCCATAATGACCTGTAATGAAATCCGTTATCAATCTTAAATTACATTTTGACAATTTAAGAATATTTTTGTAGGAATACGGTTTCATCTGTGCTTTGCTTTGTCTAAGTCTTGGGATGTCTTTCTAGTACTCCAGCTGCATATGATTTTCCTTCTCTTTGATAATTTGTTTTGTACTGGCACAGTTAAACCTACAAAAGGATTGGAGGCCTGTGTTAGCAGTTTTTGTTGCAGTTTTGGCTAGCTTATCAGCTTGTTTATTTCCCAAAACTCCCCTGTGATCCGAAACCCAGTAAAGGCTTACTTTATTCGGAGGTGCAAGTAACTGTAGGAGCTCATAACACTCAAGGATCTTAAATGCTTTAAAATTAGATATATATTTTGTTATTCACTTAACTTATTTCATTTAATTAAAATTTGATAAATATAAAGAATTTATGTTAATTTTTTTTTCTTCAAGAAAACATGCCACATCCTTTTTCATAAACGATGTGTATGAAGATGTTCTTGACTTTTATTTTATTTTTAATTATTCGTGATATTTTTGTGTATATTTTACTTTTGTTCCTTAACACTTTTGTTGCACATAATTGGATTTTGTATCTTTAATTTTTTTTCGTATCCTTCGAGTATTTTTAATGGAGCAAAGTTAACCGAAATCGGTTTACTGGTTTTAATGCGTTACCTTTTTAAACAAAAGGACGTGTCTGTGGCATGAATTTGCAACTGTGAAAGGCCACAAATTCGCGTGAACAAATATTTTTCTTATTAATACTTTTTGAAAAAATTTCAGGAAAATTAATGTACATTTAATTGATGCCCCAAAGCAAGCGAAACAAACATTTTGGCTTAAATTTTAATTGAAAAATAATAAGCAGGAAAGTAAATAAATATATAATAAGTTGACTGAAATAGCGGTATTTATAAGGACGAAGTACAATAATTTCAATAAAAACAACATAAAAATTAATTGAATAAAAATATCCTGAGAGTAAACAATTTCATTAATTAAGTGGCTGGATTAATACATTCGTTTTTTTTTTGTAATCGAGGCACCGGGTTGATGTCGTCGCCTTTACTAGAGTAATGAAACTGTTTTTCTCTCTTTTCACATTAATTGTATTGATGTCGACATAATCTGACAGGCAAATAAGGACTCACGGGAAGGATTAAATTGAATATATTTGTACGTACTAAGATAGAGCGAAAATTCAATAAAAATTAATGCAGTATACGTTGTATGCAGAAGGAATAAATAAATTATTGATGTGGGTCTTGGAATGAAATCGAAGTCTGGTAGGTTGTAAGTAGCAGGAGTTGGTTGATATGTTCTTGGTACTGAGAATGTTTGCGTTCGTGTTTGTGGCAAGACCAAGTAAATTTATATGAAACCGTATCTGACGTTAATTTACAGCGCACCACGTAAATGTGGGAATCGCTTCCGTACTGTTTACTTTAAGGAAGTAAATATTAAATGGAAAAGATGACAGACAGCATATTTGCGATATTACAACATAAACCAGCAGCAGAAATGCTTTTTGATGTCCACAATTAATTAGTTTGCTTATATGAGAGGAATTGAAACTGGTGGGCTTGGTAGTTTTGGACTTCCTGCAAAAGTTCGCAGTCGGTACAACACAAATATGAGAATTTGTTCTATAAGTGCACATACTGCGTTTTAAATATTAATTTTGTAGTTTTTTTTATTTTATTTATTTTGTAAACAAAATATTCAAAAGCTATTTAATATTTAAAAAAATAAAACCAATTAAAAATATTTGTTTAAATCCACTTTAAGTTAGTTGGGTAAAAATTTTGAGTTATTTAATTGCCTTTAGCCCTATGACTCTAATAGGTATTATATTTTGTTTTAAGTGAAAACAAAAAAAAGGCTTTCAAAACAAAATGTTAAATTCAATTTTGTGTATGTCAAATGAATTATAAAATTTTTAAAATATTAAAAATTATTTTGGATGTGAATTTGGCATTTGCAGTGAACAGATACATTTTTGCCGCAGGTGTTAGTGCGCTTGTTTTTAGCTCAAAAGTGTGAAATATTGTTTCATATTTATATTTATAGATATTTTTAAAATATAAAATCTCAGATACTTTTTTCAATCCAAAAAAAAAAATATATAAAAAAATTGTTGCTTTAATTCAAATTATTGTTTAAATTTGAATAAAATCTCAAAAGTGATTTAAATCTAATAAAAATCTAGTTCAGTGCTTAATGTGAAGTCTGAGTTTCCACTCAACTTGAGTGAGATAAAGGCATGTATTAATGATTTTGTTATTTTTAAATAATTATTTCATAAAAACTTTAAAATATATTTTAAAAAATAAATTAAAATTAATTTCAAAAAGAATGTCTACGTAAACTGCAATGATAAAAAATGGAATTTTATTCCCACTATGCAAGTGTATGTAATACCATCTTCCATATTTGCTCCAGGTATCCACTACATTTTTATATGTTTTCCTTGAATTATTTTATACATTTTTCATTTCACTTTAGCTTTTCTCCATTTCTCTGTTGTAATTAAATTAATGTTCCTGTTTTTGTGGCATAATTAAAATGTTTTAAAATCTTTTATTACAATTTTAATGAAAATATTATGTATGTATATTTAATACGCGAAGCTCAGGCATTATTTTATTTTAATTTAAAGTATATTATTTATAAAAAACATAATATCACAAGGAAAAGTGTTTATGTATAATTTGTTAACATTCCCTTGATAATATTTAACATTTTAAAAATGAAAAATATAAATACATCACTGATCCCATTACTTATAAATTGTTTAAGAATCAATGAAGTTATACTAGTACAAATGTATACCAATTATTGAGAGAGAGAGAGAATAATTATGTTTTAACTATTTATTTAATCAATTTATAAAGAGGTTTTTCCGAAAAGTAATGAACTACAACAACAAAAATTCTTTTTAATATTATTTTAATTAATTGAATTTTTGGCTGATTATACAGCTGTTTCGAGTATTGGCAAATACCCATCATCAGTGATCTTAGAAATAATTCTTGTATTTAATTATTCATAAAAAACTTTTTTGAGACTGCACGTACAGGGAACCGAGTTCATGCCCTGCTAAATTTGAAGCTTAGAGTCAGCGTATTTGACTTTTTATGTTCGCACATTTTTTCTGGAATTTTGTTATGAAATAAACTTAATAATATTTGTTTGAATATTAATTAATATTTAATATATTAAATAAATTGCATATCTACATTTTGTAGAGAAAAAATACAACAACAATAGGAATGCTCTATTTAACTAATTAAATAATAAAAAAGAAGAAATAAATTATTAAAATTTATTTATTTAATGACATTAAATTTTTGTCAAAAATGACCAAAGAAGTTCTTTCCAAATAGAATAATTTAAACAGTAATGAATTCCAACAATTAAAATTTTTGTATTATATTAGTTTTTGGCTGACCATACAGCTTTATTTTCATAATGTTTTTTTTATTACGAATAAATTTATTTTTAATTGAAAGCAGTAATTAATTTTGAATAAATAAAAAATATATTATTTACTTAATTGATTTTTTTGGCTGACTATATAAATGTTTTGAGTATTGTCATATATTTACCATAAGACTATTTAAATAGTCTTTTGAAAACATTTGCCTATTAGTCTGTGTTTAATTTATGAACTACAAGTGCTAAGTTTAGAACTTTGATACTTGTCGAATTTTTTAATTCTTCTTCTTTTTTTACACTACAGTCCAGTGTGAACCTTGGCCTCCCTCAAGTGATAATTTATTTTAAATTAAAAACTGAGCTCAATAAATTTAAATAAAAATTTTTTTTAACAAATTTCAAGATTTTTTAAATATTTCTCAAAATTTTCCTATATATTTTTTTTTATAATAAAATATCTTTAATCTATAAAATGAAGGGAAAATAATCTACTAAAATAATAAGATAATATATCCAAAAATAAAAATATATAATTTGATATAGTAAAAATATTTGTCTATTATATAAATTAGAAGGGTTCGAACAGTAATGAAGAAGCGACAACAAAAATTTGATGATAAGATTTTTGTTAGTTAATTAGAGAAAGTAAACTTTTAAGTTTATTTAAGGTTAACACCCACTTAAACTTATGAAAGTTAAAAGTAATCACACACTTTTTAGTTTTCTATAAGAATGTTTCATATTTAAATGTAACATAATATAATACAATACGCTTCACAATCTATGGACATCATGTCGTAGACACCAAGAGCTTTACTTACTTAAGAAGTATTCTATCGGTGCATGAGGGTGCGAAAAAGGACATCAATAGCTGCATTCAAAAAGTGCGAGTATCATTTGCTTAGTTGCGCAACATAAGGCGGGCCCATAATATACGTACCAAAACCAATATAAGGGTTTTTAACGCAAGCGTCAAATCGGTATGCCTATATGTATAGGAAACCTAGCTTGCCAACTCCGAAATCGAAAGAAGATTGCAATTATTTATCAATCAATATCTGCGTAACATATTAGGCATATAGTGGGCTAGAACGATTTTAAATGAAGAGTTATGAAGAATAACGCAACAAACAAACGTAAACAGCGAGATAAGAAGAAAGATGTATTGTTAGATTTAACACAAACTACGTAAGCCTTGTGAAGATATCACGCATGATCCACTTACTTGGAACCCCCAGAGCACTAGGCGCAGAGGTAGACGAGCAATGACCTGGAGAAACCAGTGGAAAACTTTTGTAGACTCCTTAAGCTCTTAATGGAGTATGGAAATAATAATAATACTAAGTAATATAGTATATAGAAAATACAAGTAATATTTCAATCCACAAATAATATGTTAATAATACTCTTTGTTTATTTCAGATATCTATTTTTTTTTTTTATTATTTTTATAAATAATTTAAAATTTTTGTGGATACATATAAAATCACTTATAAGTTTTATTATTATTTTAAATGAAACGTTCTTCACCAAAATTATATGCAAGAGCAGAATAATATCACTCATACGTCAAGTACATCTGCTGTAAACAAACAAAAAAAATTTACTTAAACAAATTTATTTCATGTGTACTAATGGAAATCGGTTTATTATCTTAAATTAATTAATAAATATTATTACAAAAATAAACTGATGTATTACTAAAAATATGAATAGAAAAACCAGATGATATAATAAATAATTTAAATATATGAATTATTTTTAAGAGTACAGCAAACTATACCATAATAGTTTTCCAGCAAAAAGTAATAAATCAATAGTAATTTTAAGATATGAGCTTTTTGAACTTTAATTTTAGATTTAATTTAAGAAAATAATTGTATGTTCAGACACACAAAAATCTTAATTTCATCTTCGTTTCAGCGATATTAAGTTTCCATACAAAACTCAGTTTTGAGGTTAGAACGAAATTAAGGAAAATAAGCTTAATTTCGTTGAAATGTAGGCTAAAATTAAGGAACATTTCAAATGCAACTCTGTGTAAGAAAAATTTTAAGCAAAATATAAAGTAAAGATAACGAAAAAGTGATATTTTTTTTTAAATAAATGTCAGTTGAGTTTAATTAAACCGGGATATATTTTAAAAGTAGTGCAAATTTTTAAATTTGAATATAGAAAAAATATTGTAACTGTTATTAATTTAAAATAAAATGAAAAACAATAATTCACATACCTGAAATCCTCTAAAGATAATAAAACTACTAAATACCATCCTTTATAGTTACAATAATCAACTTTTAAAATTTCCCAGATACAAATGGTGTTTGGAGCTTATAATTTTTAAACATTTGATTTGTAAACAAAAAACATGTCATTTCCTTAATTTAGGGCAGTATGAATACTTTCGAAATTAACTTCATTTCATTTTTACGAAATTAAGGAAACTTTGTATTAATATGCTTTAAATAATCACCAGAAGAAAATCACCTGAGTAGCTGCAAGAAAAACATAAATAATAGAGCCCTGAAATTATTTACGAAAGCTGACAGGCTTACCAATGCCGCGTTATCGAATCTCAGAATGGTTAGAGGCTAATCGGGGAGGTGTGCAGATCTGAGGTCAATTATTGCTTAGTTTGATAAAGTGATAAACAATAATCCAGTCAAGTTGTAGAGTGGGGTTATGAAGAAACCTCGCAGTTAATAGAGAGTAAAAGTGCTCAAGTGCACTGACTCAACTAGCCTCAACATAATAAAAACAAAAAGATTCTTCTTTGCACCCTGAAAGTAAAGGACCTTTTGTGTTAACAGTACAAAATGTTGACCTTCATAAGGAGTTTTTCATGAAAATCAGTTAATTAAGGACAAAATACTTCTGAATTTTTTTTTGTTTTGTTTAATTTTTTTTATTTGAATGCAAAAGAAGTAGACAGACGTATAAATGCCATGCAGTAGCAGTCGATGCGTAAAAATTGAATGACAAATGAGTTTGCAACACCCTCGAAATGATTTATTAGCACATTGAAGGACATTTATGAGAAATTTTATTATTCAAACAGAGACATAAACTGCCAAAAAATGAATATAAAAACATAAAAACAAACATAATAAAGACCAAAAAAAAAAACAAAAAAATTAACAAACAATAAAGCGAGACAGTTTAACACGGAGAAATTGAATTAAATTAAATTTTATGGATTATTTATAAAATGATTATTAAAAAACTAAAAAAGAAATTTAAGTCAAAAGGATAATTTAAGGCAAATATAAAATTTATCTTACCACAAAGTACAATTGAGTATTAAATTGTGGTTTATATGCCACCACCGCAAAAAGGATTGTGAGTGAAATGAAATTAATGAGAGCTTAAAAATATTTCAAGTTTCATACTGAAATTTAAATATGAAACTGTCATTTTCATGGTGACATATATGAATATAATTAATTGAATAAAATAAAACTGATATCAAAGTGATTTAATTTCGTAAATTAAATTTTCATTTGTGTAATTATTTATAACAAAAATTAATTATTTTTATTTGTATGTTAATGGCAAGTACACTTTCAGTTATCTAAAATGACATAAATATTATTTATTTTTATATGAAAAATATGTCTAAAAAGCAATTGTGACAGACTATTTGTAAAGCATAAAACATACTTTATACTATTTTATGAGAATATTTAATAAAAGTCTGTATAACCTTGTAATGAATGCACATTAAGGATTTGTGTCCTTTATCATTCATATATTATATATTTGACTCAAATATTAAAGTTAAAATATGTTATAGGAAGATTTTTTTTTTGAAGATAAAAAATATACAATGAAGGATTTTTAAATAAAATAACTGTAATGAATATTCTAACTTATATTCACAAAATATGACTTTTTCAGTATTTCAGAAGAATATATAAATCATGAAACAAATAATGCTTTTACAAACAGAATAGTAATGAAATTTGACAATTAAAAATAAATTAAAAAATTATATATAATTTTTTATAAAATTTTTATAAAATTTTAATACAAATCAGCATATATAAATCATACAAATGAATATACAAATCAGAACAGCTTTGGGTTAGTTGACTGATGAACACTGGCTTCAAATTTGGCAGGGCACGAGTTCGATTCCTGGTACTTGTAGTTTCAAAAAATTATTTACAAATAATTAAATACAAAAATTATTTCCAAAGACCATGGATATTTGGCCATACTCGAAACAGCTGTATGTTCAGCCAAAACTTTAATTGATTAAAATAATATAAAATGAATTTTTGTTGTTGTAGTTCACTATTGCTTGAATAACCTCTTTATGAAATGAATATCAAAATATTTTGCTTAAAACATTAACACAGGATGGTTTTGAAAATTTCCATTTAATTAAATTTAAATTGACAAATTAAGGAGCAAAATAATAATGTATTTGTTAAATGATTTATTATATCTTTAATAAAAATAAATATAATTTTAAAAATTATTGAAACACAGGTTAATATTAGTATTTAAATACATACAATCTTAATTGTTTAAACTAATTTTGAAAAGTTAAATCAATTATATTTAAAAAGCAAAAAATTTCAAGTTTCTATCATATATAGATCCTGAGATATAACCATTTAAAAACGTGTCTAAATGCTAATTGTCAAAGCTGCATCGGTTTTTATATCCTAGAAAAAAAATGCAAAATTTGTTCCTAAGATATAGGTCTTCTTAATGTGTGAAAGATGCTCATAAAAAATTTTCATCCAAAACGGAGGTGACGAAGTCATGTTTTGTCAAAATTCATCTAATTTGAAAGATCATCCAAGATGTTTTGCAAAACTTGTCAATAGTTTTTATATCTGTAACAGGTTAAATTAGTTTGTAGATATAAATTAGACTGAATTAGACTCAAATTATATTGAAATATATTAAATTGAATCAACTTTAAAGGAGCTTGATTGTCTGATAGTATTTATATAATTCTTTTCAATATATTAATCACTTCTAGATAAATTGTAGCTAGAGAATATATTTAAATTAATACATCAGTCAATAAGTCGTGTAACTGACACACAGATGGCGCTGCCATTGTCAAATCCATATGACGTTTTTGAAGTCACAAGTCAATAAAAACGATGGCAAAATTGCACGAATTACACTTCGAATTGCTTCCTTATCCACCGTATAGTCCAGATCTGGCCCCCAGCGAGTACTGGATATTGGTTGATCTCAAAAAAATGCTCGACGGTAAGAAACTTATCTCAAATGAAGAAGTAATTGTTGAAACTGAAGCCTATTTTGAGGTAAAAGACAAATCCTTCTATAAGCACGGCATCGAGAAGTTAGAGAAGCGTTGGAATGATTGTATTGCTCTTGAAGGAGATTATAATGATGAGTAAAATCGATTACTCTTATTGTCTTATTGACTGATGTATTATTATTTACTTCTTGACAAGCTATAGCTTTCTTAAACGCGATCACTTTTGCTTAAAAAAATATTGTAATGATCAGGAAGTCTGTAATATATAGATTATTTTAGTCCCTTCGAGTATGATGCCAACTGATTGCATGGTGGGTGTGCTCGTCAGATTGAATGAATTAGGTTATTTATATTATATTAATATTAATTATTTATATTAATGACTTTACTTCTTAATAAATTAATCACTATACTTTTTGGCTTTAATAAAAAAAAGTTGAAATAAGCAAAAGAATATATATAAATAAATTGTATATATAATTTTTTAACTTTTTTAAATTTTTGAAAAGTTGGTCTAAAAGTGATTTTATAAAAACTTAACTGAAAGTTGCACTACTTTTATAGTTCAAAGGATAAGATTCTTACAAAAACATCCATTCCATACCGGTGCTTTCATTTTGTAGTTTTTGTCCAATTCTAATAAACACAAAGTTGGAAGGCCATAAACAATGCTGTAATGTGACCAAGTGACATAAAAATACAATAAAAATCTAACAAAAGGCGTGGTCTCGCAGGTGCAATTGCCACAATGGCAGTTGCAACAGTAGCTGCCAGATTTGCGTCAAGCACTTTGCTGTTAGTTTCTTTACGTTTATGCATCAAGTGGGTCTAACGCCACAATTACTTTGCCTTTGTGAGAGAAAAGTTGCTTTATTGTAGTTGGTGACATCTTTTTCATTGTTGGCATTAGTTTTTGTGTTTTGTTATGTTGATTGTTGTGACGTTGCAACAAAGACGCTTACTTTGTTGCTTCATTAAGTAATTTGACTTTCATTTTACTTTCTCTAAGTAGCTTTCTATTTTGCTGGCAAAGTAGCGTAATAAAGTAGACCACAGTGCAACATTTCTTACACTGACATACTGACAAATATACGTATTTTACAATATAGCACATGGAGCATGACTTTGTGCAACATTTCTGTTATGAATCCGTGTTTTCTTCTGCATTTAATTTAAAAAGTTTAAGGAAAAAATATTGCAAAACTTGTAAGAAATGTGTTTAGATGCGTTTTGTGCGTGGTCAGAATTTTTTGTGCAACATTGTAAGCGCTTAAAAAATTTGTTATAACATAACATGTGCCAAGAGATAAAATAAAGCAAACTAAATAAACATACATATGTATATATGAACGCTACAATAGAAAGGGGTAAAGGGTAAAGTAATTGTAAAAGTTTTTAAAATATAAAAAGTTATATATAGAAAAATACATTGAAGGTTTTTGGTATGAATATACATATATACATATACAAAGAGAATATTGTATAGTTTTTGAAGACAGATACAATCTGTTATCTGTTCTTTTTTATTATGAACATTTGATTATAAATTAAATTGAAATCTTTTGTAATATATTTATATATATAATAAAATATATATTTATATAAAATTAATAAATAATAAGTATTAGATACAGTCTATAACTCAAATTTTCTATAATTCGAACTGAAAAGAGTGCAACAGGGTTTTAGAGAGCAATTTATATGCAGTTCTGCTTCGATAAATCGAACTTCTATAACTCGAATTTCTCTATAACTCAAATTAAAATATTGTCACGTGCCTATAGGAATAAGGGAAAGTGTGTTCCATAAGTCGAATTTTTGCATTAAGTATGAATCTCTGTGGTTTCGTTACAGTCCAGAAGGCAGTGTTATTTTATTTCAGGTACTTATTTACAATATTTACATGTAATGTCTGAACTATTCATATGCTCGAACGAGATGTTCGAACGCGATCTTCAAGTTGTTAGGGGAAGTCCCTTTTTCCAAATCCAATGTTTAAATTTTTCTTTTTTATGTTGCTTCTTTGATCAAAGCAGCAAGTCGCTGGCATTTCTGCAAATGCATAGAATTGGTATTTCTTCCCCTGAATATTACCTCTAAATTGCAACCGCTTGATCAGGAAGTAATTTAAAATTTTAAGTGTAACTATCGCAATAGATTCGTAAAAAAACACTAAAGCCTATAGAAGCAAACAAAAAAAAGAATATTATACTTATGGATTGCATAAATCATAATACAAAAGCTTGAGATATTGTTGTAATTAATCAGACGATAGCGCATTGCTTTAAAAAGGTTGTATTTGGCTAATTTTCTTTATTGGACGAACAGGACGAAATTTCTAAAAGGAACTAAATTTCTTTAGTTTTCTTGAATAACATTGATGAAGACCATAAATTGATGGGTCAGAATTATGAAGCGTTGTTTAAAGTAAATAAAATAATTTCCAATGCTACTCTTAACGATTATATTGAGCTTGACAACGAAATTTGTACATCAAGCTTTCCTACATATGACGATATTATTGAACATTGAAGCTCTAAATTAGTGAATATGATTCTAAGCGCAATGGAAAGTGATAATGAGGGTTCGGTGGATGAAATTGTTTATCACCTTTCCAAGAATGAAGGAGAAGCCTCATTTAAAATTCTGAATTTTTATTTGCAAACGAATGATATTACCACTGATGATCACTATAAGAGTATGAATAAATTAGAATCTATTTTTACTGAAAATAAGAAAAAAAAGGTAAATACCAAACCCTGATTTCAAATAAATAAACATTTTAAAATTTAATTCTAGTTTCTTTCAAAAATAAAAAAAAAATAAAAAAAGTCTCCACAAGTCGAACCTTTTCTTTGCAAAATGGTACTTCGAGTTATGGAAGTTTGAATGTATTTATATATATATATATATTTGAAATATATAAAATTTTGTTTTTCGTTACTATATATTGTTTATGATTAAATTTAAAATTTGCTAGTATAAAACTTTTTTTTTAATTTTTTAATATAAGTAAAGTACATCCACTATCTGTCTAAAATTTTAAAATAAACAAAAATTTATTTAAATTTTTAAACGCTAATCAATATAATGTAAAATGAATCTTAAGTTGTGCTTTTTATATTTACTATATTCTCATTTTATTTGCAAAAAAGTCAATAAAAATTTTTTGTTTATAGACAAAATTAATTTAAAATAAACTTTAAGTGTTGAATAACACAATGAAAATTTATAAACATTTACAGTCATTAATACAATGTGTAGAAGTCAAGTTCAATTGCCCTAGTTGTAGGAAAAACATGTAAAAATAAAGATATAAAAATGTATAAAAATAAATAAACAAAGTTACAAAGGAAAACAACTACAAAACGATATAATAATAATAATATCAATATACAAACAAGTTTTAAATTTTTATTTCTTTACAGTGCTGAACGCTGAATGCTGATCATTGAATGCTGAATGCTGAAACACGAAATGTTGATGAATAATCAAGCAATAACAACATGTATCGGCAACATGTGCCAAAGCAATAAAATATCAAACTCATAAAATAGACACATAAAAATATAAAAAAAAGAAAAAAGAAAAAATTATATTAAAAGAAATAAAATATAAAAGAATACAAAAATGCAATATATATTTAAACATTATATGTTGAGAACACGTATAAAAATAATGTAAAACAAGAATTTTAAAAATTAAAATATAAAAAAAGAAAACCAGAAAAAATAACGCAAAATAACGCTGCATGTAAAAAATTATTGCAACATTAAGAAAAAGTGTTGAATGTAATTGAAAATTGTGTTGAAAATTTTCTTTAATAAAAATAATAAAAGTTTTCAACACATACATTTAAAGGAAATTTATACATATACGTGCATATCTTTCGTACTATTGCAAAATAAACATGCACACATTAGCCGACTGATGAGTGTACACACATGCTTACACTTCAATACCAAGGCTGCTCACTGCTGACTGCTGACTACTTGCTGCTTATGTTGCTGTTGCTGTTGGTGTTGTTGTTTCTGTTCCTGACTTCAAATAATTGCGTGTACGTGTTAACCTAACACACAGCCGCACAAAGTGACGCCTGCCTGTATGCAACGAAATGTGTTAATATTGTGTTGCAGCAACAGCGCTACATAAACTTTTCAAATTAAGCAAACAGAAACGAAACGAAGCAAAAAAAAAAAACAAAAACAAAGGAAGCGGAAATGTTCTCTTCGGCGGATGTAGCGAAAGTGCGTCATGTGGTGCAACGAATATTGGTGCCTTGCGTTTTTGTTATTGGACTGCTGGGAAATTCTGTTAGCATTTATGTTTTAACAAGGTAAGCGCTGTAATTGTTGTTGTTGCTGCTGCTGCTGCTGAAGCTGCTCTACTCATATATTTATATTTATTTTATGTTATTTGGTTTTTATCGTAGCATATTCTGTAATTCTTGTTATTGCTATGTCATTGTAGTAGTGTAGTAATTGCAACATGCAAAATAGTTAAGACTAAAGATGATTGTCTATAGTAAAAGTGCAACTAAAATACAAATATCTTAAGTACGTAATCACATTTACAAATTGTTTGCTTTAAACTGTTAAGCAAAGTTTACTTATGTGTACTATATTATTAAATCAGGATTTAGTTTTATAATAAAATTATTATCAAGAGAATTCTTAAGGAAGTCCATTTATGTTTTGTACTTAAATATATAAAATAAATTATACACTGAAGATGTTTCACAAAGTAGACCGAAATATAACTAAATATTTCTTCTTAGTATCCATAGGGTTCTTAGTATCTTAGTATACATAGGGCCGCAACTAAAAATTTAACGCAGTTTGAAAAGTGTAATTTTTTATTTTATTTTAAAAACCCAACAAATATAAAAACTAATTATATAAACTAATTATATGTTTGTCATGTCTACGTAAAGCATAATATTATTGGACCAATAATTAGGATATATAATAGTTTTAAATAACTAAGGTTTGAAATAAATATTCTATTAAATAAGTTAAAAAATATATTTTGCTTAAAATTTTCTAAATATTTACTATAATTTTGACAAGGCAGATGAGCTAGCTAGACTGGGCGTCTCTTCTATTGAAAATCTTGTTTCAGTCTGTGCTGCTGATAGCAGCAACCGAAAGCTGATTTATAATCACTTTTTGCGACAGAGAAATAGGGAATAAGCTTGTAGTTCCTCAGCAACCAGATCAAGAACTAAGTGGATAATTAACTCCAACTATAGAACCTCTTACTTAGTACATAAATGCAAATATAAAGTATATAGGTTAATATTTGTTTTAACAGGGCACCTGCCTGTAGGATAGCGTCAGGACAAACTCGGCCTATCCTGTAGTATCTTCTGTAGTACATGTTTAACTATGATTAAAACCAGGATTAAGCTTTTGGGTGCCTCCTTCTCTAATACAGTAGGCGTTATTTTTGGTATTACCGTTGGCCAGACACTCGCATTTATCAATGTTTCCGGCTGGTTCTAAACTGACCATTCTTCCACCCACTATAGCAAGGAATTGTAGCAAGGAATTCTTAGCTAATTAAGGAGTATTTGTGCTTCTCTCTCCACTTCACTTCACTTTAACTAACCTAACATTTACAAGGAACATTTAAACGACTAATGATAGCACAGAAATTGTTGTTAGATATGATTAGTGCATATCATGTTGAAAGGAATCGTAAACAAAAAAAAAAAATATTTGATCCATGGAAAAGTCTCAAATGCCAGTCGTTTGATATCTAAACATTGTGATTCTAATAGGTGTTCCCATTTGTCCGATTTGATATCGACAGACTATTTCCCGTGGAGCTATTTGAAATCAAAGGTTGATATCAAAATATAATAATATAAAAAATAAAAAAAAGCACATTAAATATATAATAAGATCCAATCATATAATCGTTTAATATACAACAAAAAATTTTATAGGGAATCTAAAGTAATTTTTTAGTTTATATTGTGAGATGTATGTATTATAGTATTAATAATAATTTATTATTCCTCCAATAATTTAATCTTAATCTTTAATTTTATTTATGATTATTATTTTGATTCTGAAATTATTTGTTAAAAATGTTAATTATTATTCTTTTTGAAACTTGTTTGTAACTTTAAAGTAAAGAACTGAAATATTAAAGTGAAACACTTGATTCTTTTCTAGTAAAGTTTTCTTGTAATTTATATTCTGCCACTAGTTTAATTAATCCTAATTTTTATGGATTTCAGGAGACGTATGCGTTGCACAACAAACATTTACCTGACTGCTTTGGCTATTACTGACATAATTTATTTGACAATGGCTCTGCTATTGTCCCTTCAGCACTACGAAAATGTACAATATTATGAATCATACTGGATGTATTACGGAACTGTGGTTTGGCTATGTGATGCTTGCGGTAAGTTAAGACTGATTTATGTCTATCTAAAAATTTTGAAAAGTAAGGTTAAATGCTAGAATTGTTTTTTGTTACTAATTATGAGAAATGAAATAGCTTGAATTAAAATTTGAAAAGATTTGGAATGATTCTAACTTATAGGAGTGTATACAAGGTGTTTTCATTTTAAAGATAATATAACAAAATATGAAACGTAATATCAGTCAAGATATAGAATGTAAAAAAAAAATCAATCTAAAAAAACACTGTTTGAAATATAAGAATATCTAGTAATAAAATAAATTATAAGCTAATATTCTTTTGTAAATAAAGACGTTTTACATAAATATATAAAATTTATTTGTAATTTTTTAAGCAATATAAAAAGCAAATATTATCTAAAAATTTTTTAATCACAAAATTCTTCTGTATCCTTATACTTCCGAAATTTTTTTTTATCAATTTTTTTTATTACAATCTGTCAGGTGTGAATAACATTAAGTAATATTTATTAATATCTGAAATATATAATTAAGATCTATATTAAGAATATATTTAAGATCTGAAAAAAGAAAGGCACGTATGGACTATGCCCAGTGATATATCAGAATATACTTAAAATAATAATATGTGACCTACATATACATATCTTAGAAGTCTCTCGATGTTTTTTTTCTCAGTCTTGTAAAAGTGTTAGAGAGGGACATCAGATGTGTAACCAATGGGTTTGGGTGTACATATATGTGATGAGCGTAGTTCTTTATAATATGAGTTATTTGTTTCTGTATTGTCGGAACACGTAGTTGTTTATGCACTTATTTATTCCTTATATACCAAGGTGCATTTGTGATTATTCGTAGTGTTTTAGATTAAACACGCTGGATAATTACTAGGTTTGAGTCAAATGCAGTATACCATAATTAGGCTCCATAACTCCATATAGGTTTTAGTAAAGTTTTGTATATAAGCAGCTTATTGTGGAGTGACAATTTGGAATTTCGCCTGAGGAACCAATATAAGTTTCGCAATTTGAGACCCAAAGTCTTACGCTTTTTGAATATGTGTGGTTTCCAGGTTAGTTTACTATCTAGATGTATGTCCAAGTATTTTGTTTCTACAGTTTATGGTAATTAAGTATTGTTTATTAAAACAAGCGGGAACATAAAAATGAAATACCCTTTATTTGAATAAATAAATAAATTTTTACTTTTGTGTGATTAATCATACTACATAAAGCAGAAAAACTATAAATGTTTACAAAAGAATTAAGGCATTTATAATTAAAAAAAAAGATTTAAAGAAGAGAATTTTTTTTTGTTATAATATTATAATGTTTCTTCTGAAAATCATTTTATTCTTATAGGTCTAATGTAATAAATTGGTTACTTCTTGGGTTCGTCATTTAAAGTTAAACCTATGCTTTGCACATTTTCATATTAGTATTCTTAATTTATAAACTATTGTCATATATTAATAAATATTCATTTTAATTTATTTTTTCTATTTTCTTTTTCTTTTTTCATACGCAATGTTTTTAACATTAAATGCTACCAGCTGGGCTTTAATTTTCTCTTTAATCTTGTTTTATTCTTTGCTATTTCTGGCTAATGCTTTTTAGGTTTTCCTGCCAAGAGTTCTAATGTCTTTAGAAATAAAGTCAATATGTAGCGTTTTCAGAGAGTTGAGCATGTATCATATACATATTAGGCTATACTTAAATACATGTACTTATTTAAGTCCGATTACATTTATTCTTACAATTGGTGATTTGGCATATACCATAATATTCTTTGTGATTTGACATATATTATAAGGCAGTGGCATAATAAGGATTGCATTGTGCCATAAAATATTTTTTGTCAAAATTTTTCTGTAATTCACTAAAATAATTATGAGATTCATTAGCAGTTTAAGTTATGTAAACATCCAAAAGAATTTACATTTCTAATTTTACAATATTCATATTATTATTTTTTTATTCCTCACATCAACACATTTTTTTTTTCTCAAACACAGGAATTTAATCTACTGTTTCTTTTTTATTTTGACTTGCTTCTACATTGTTTTTCTAAATTGCATTCATTGAAATTTATAGTTAATATTAGTACTAAAACGTACCAAGAGCATCACAATCTAAAACGCTTTTAGGGAGTTACAAACTAAAATGCTTCAAGGATTGCATAGAACAAACAAAGAATAACCTAAGAATTATTACAGGATTACTAACTGGTTACCGTAGATTGAATAATCTACAATTAAGACTGTAGATACTGTAGAGAAGAGAGAGAAACCGTATATCATGTGTTAGGGGAGTGCTTGGCTTTGATGCAGAATAAAAGAAACATCTAGGAGGGTATTTCATGTAACATAAGTATTTAAGACTAGAAGAGATAGGACCTATGCTGTCTTTCATTAAAGAAATCGGACTTGGAGAAACACTCTAATCCGACTAAGGGGCACAATAGATCCTTCAGATCGCAATATAGTGCACTGTACTAATGATAATAATAGTATTAAAATATAAAAATATATCATATATTTTTTTTTCTTAATGCTACACTCTTTTTTTATTTTAAAAAAGTTATACCTACTTTTTGATATCGTGGTGCTCTTTGATATATAGATTTTCTTATAAACATTATAAATGGTTACTACATATCAACAATTACTTAGTAATAATTATTTAATTAATTACATTTTATGGGTTGATAAAGTATTTTTTTTTAAATATTTATCTTTCTGTTATTTTAAATTCCTTTTAACTGTTTGTTTTTCGTTTCTTATCTTTCGCCAGCATACATTTCAATATACATTGCTGTTTGTTTTACAATAGAAAGATTTATTGCAATTCGCTATCCGCTCAAGCGACAAACATTCTGCACCGAATCGTTGGCAAAGAAAGTCATCACAGGTGAGTACTGGGAATTTTTTGCTGTTAAAGTTGACATGAAGTGTGAAAAACTAGGACTTTGACACGTTGTTGCATATTTACATGATGCTGTGTACTTGTGCAACAGAATAATTTTAGTTTTTTTTGTACTTCTAACTTTCGACTTCTATCTTCACAAACAGGCGTGGCGCTTTTTTGCATACTATCAACAATTTCCACAGCCTTCGAGCATGAGTATCGCAGCGATACAAAGCTGATTGATAGCCAAGGGGGACCCTGTAATTTAACGTTGATGAATGCAAAAAAGACATTAGACTTCGATGCGATGTGGCCGTTTACAGGCAATGAACCAGTAATAGAATCAGTAACAGAGGCAGATATTGGAGCAGTTGCAGCAATAGCAACACCAACAGAAGTTGGATCTAAAATAGAAACAGTGAAAATTAAACGCAACGCCTCAATTGATATGCCAAGTCAGCATGTGGTGATACAACGAAGAGGTTGGTTAAAAAAATATACAATTGTAAAGATAGTCAAAAAGAAAGCTTAGTAAAAATTGTAGTAGCAGTTATGGAAGTAAAAATGGTGGCAAAACGTTACTGAAGTCCATTTAGTAATTGAACTTTTTTTTGTTAAGATATGGGTAAGGGATTTGTACTTCAAAGTGTCGTTGAGCAAACAGAAATACACAAACAATCAAATGAGAAATAGGAAAAAGCAGAATAAAACAAAACAAAATATAGAAGAAATATTAAATTTACGAATACTGAAATTGGAAATTTTTTTTAGCTACAAAATGCAATGTTTTAGGTTTATTTTATATAAAGTTTTTTCCTTCACATATTTTTTATCTATAACTTTTTTTTCGTTATTTGAAATGTTAACATAGAATCAGCAACACATATTCCAACTACTATGGCAACGACGGCAGGAGTGAAAGCAACAACAATGACAGCCACAACAACAGCCGCACTTCTTCAAGTCAACAACCGTGACGATCTTTTGGATGCAGATTTTCTTGGAAGGGAATACATATCCGACATGTTGCATATGCAAATGAAAGATACGACGGAGAATGGGTATTTATACAAGGATGTGATTTTGGAGGGAAATGACAGTGTCAAATTTGACATTGCGGATTATTGCCGAAATGTAAGTGTGTACGTGTGTGACTGTGTTTGTGGTTGCGGTCGTTTGCGTGACTGCTGTAATAAAGTTACGTGATCAAATAAGCAACTCGAAAATTGTGTTGACATTTTCTGATTTCCCGATTTTCCATTCACGTTATTTCCTTTTGCAATTTCAGTATATCTCAATAAATTTTATTTCATAAAAATTTTTTTTTCTAATATTTCATTATTATTACAGGTGACTTACTTCAAGCGTAGTTCATCTAGTTTGCTTGATAATGGTTTATATACACGGATTTGGTATCCATTTACTCTATTTGTATTTGTACTCATTCCTTTATGTGTGCTGGTAACATTCAATTGCTTTTTAATTATGTTGGTCAGACGTTCCAAGAATTTACGTGGTGAAATGACAAATGCCAGCAGCATGCGAAGACCCAAGGTGAGCGGGAAAATAAAAAATGTGTAAAAAAAATTTGTTTTCTAAATTATTTTTGTCTTTTACTGATAACATTATTTAAAATTATATGGGTTATTCAGCAAGAAATTTTATTTTTTGTAACAAATAACTTGATTCTATTGTTATACGGCCAGCTTCACACTAAGGTCTCAATATCATTGATATTTTAACAAGTGACTGATTCACTTGTTAAAATATCAAGTCGACAATTCGATTCACATAATAGTTTTTGGTTAATCCTTTCAAATATGAGTTGCAAAAATATCCAATAATTTTGATGTTCAGGGTGCTCTACCTTAACTGATTATGAATCAGTTGAAGCTAATAAAGACACAGTAAAAAAATTAATTGATGCACACCTTCGGATAACAATTCGTGTGATCGCTAAAATATTAAATTGATCGAGTTTGATTGCTTAAACTTGTGTCGTTGGGGTGATGTGTGCAATGAGCTTGTCCTATTGGGAATAAAAACTGTGTAGTGCTTGACGAATATAATGCAACACCACAAACAAGTTTAGTAACTGGTTAAACGTAAGTTGCTCAAAGTCAAACTCTCCGAAGTCTTCTTAAAGTGCCATGGTACATTCGCACGAATGACATGCTAAGAGACCTTAGAATAGAATAGACGGTCGAAAAATACATAAGGGAGAGAGCACCGAAGTTATTTGTGAAAACCGACAGGCTGTCCTACTTAGCACTATCTAAACTCAGAATAATCACTATCCGTCATCGAATAGTGACTGATCATAGATCAGTCATCGAATAATCACGAAGCTTTTGAGGAGCACATAAATTGGTCAGTGAGAAGGGTGAGACTCTGGAGAAATCCCTCAGCTATCAAAGAGTAAAAGTGCTCAGATGCATTAACTCGGAAAAGGCTCTATATAAGATACAACTATGATGAGAAACATTACTACACTCACTATATTCCTGAAATTTGGTTCTTTCTGATTATTATTTATACTTGGATGTATTATATTATTTTTGTTATTGTCATTTTCATTGGAGACGAAAAAGATGTGCTGCTTCATGAAAACAATAAAAGACCACAAATAAGTCTATTAACTGGGTAAAGACTTTCACAACTTCGATGAGATGCACTACATCCACTATATTCTTGAAAGCTGGTCAGAAAATACCAGATTATTTATACTGGTATCTATAAAATTTTTTAAACGTTAAAAACTTTGTTTCAAACAAAGGTCAAAAATCAACCGAATCAGTTCAGTATCTAGGACAGAGTCAACATTTTATGAGAATGTAGTCATGTTACTGCCAGAAAGATGGCAAAAGGTAGTTTACTAGAATGTTCAATATATAATTCTGTTCAATATTTAGTTACTATTAAAAACCGTCGTGCATTTCCTGTTAAAAAAAAAACAAACTATCTTACTTGTAGTCCAAAGAAATTATAAACGGACTATAAACTAATCAAGAAATTCGAATATTTCCTAAGACCATTCTTGATGAGTACTTGGCAATACTCCGAATAGCGTTGTATGGTCAGCCAAATTTCAATAATTGAAATAA
Source organism: Teleopsis dalmanni (assembly GCF_002237135.1). Classification (NCBI taxonomy): domain Eukaryota; kingdom Metazoa; phylum Arthropoda; class Insecta; order Diptera; family Diopsidae; genus Teleopsis; species Teleopsis dalmanni. The sequence continues at coordinate 168,244,179 of NC_051846.1, read as the reverse complement.
AATTTTTGTTGCTGTCTTTTCTTTGTTATTCGAATCCGTCTAACTTTTAAATAGTTTCTTTTCGTCATAAAGAAGCGTCACTCTCGGCAAGAAAAAATTAACATTGCAAATTACTTCACTTTTACATCATTATAGTCATATGTTATATAATAGAGAACAATATCTTGTACTCTATAATAACATATATATATAACAAAATATAATATATATTATATATATTTTTTATAATAATAATTTATATGAAACATATAATGAAATAATTTTATTTTTAATTTACAGCGTAAATCAAACATTTCTTCAGTGTCTCAGGAAAATCGAGTAACAGTTACTTTGATAGCTGTGGTATTGCTTTTCATCATATGCCAATTGCCTTGGGCTATTTACCTAATTGTTTTGGAGCATATGCAAATCGATGCGAATTTGCAGAAGATAATTGGCAACGTTTTCAATTTCCTGGCTGCCATCAATGCTGCAGCAAATTTTTTTTTATATTGTGTGCTTTCGGACAAATACCGGAAGACAGTAAGGGAACTAATAACAGGATATAAATATAGACCGCAACGCAGCATACACACAAATGCAAGTCAATATACGCACACAAATATGAATGCAGCGAACGGCAGTCGTCGATATCGTGAAACCACAACATCATTAGTAATAAAATGAGTTGTTAAGTTTTTGCAATAGTATAGTAAGCTTTCTAGATTATTAAATAAATATAGATAATATGTAATAAAATATTTTGTAATTAACAAGCACATATAAGTGGTTCTAAGTATACTATTAAAAGCAAAAAAGAAAAACAATTCAAATAATTTTAAGCAGTCATAGTGTAACCTAAAAACGAACTAAAAGTTAAATAAATAAAAACAAGCCAAAGTGCCATATAGTGATATTACAAGTAGATTAAATTAAATTTAATTATAATTTTAATATAATTATTTTATTACAAAAACTTTGATAATAAGATGATTACATTGTTAATTATTAAAATATAATGTGAAAATAATTGTTATAATTCTTTATAAATAAAAAATACAATCTAAAAATAAATTTATATGCTAATTATGTACAAAAATATTTTGATGCAGTTATTTAATTAAAATATAAACATATTACATCGCTGGTGCCACGTAACGTATGAGTAATTTTATTAAAATAAATTTTTCATATTTCGATTGTGTTTCACTTTTTATTTTTTATATTATAAAGCACACTTGAAATATTTTAATTCTATTACAATATTTTTAATTATATATATAAGTGACCTTAAAATATATTTATATAGTCAGTTTTTAAATAATTAAATTTTAATTTGAAATTTTAAGCTAGTTTGTGTGCATTATGACAGCAGTCAGTGCTAGCGTTAACCTCATTTAATGCCTGACATTATCATAACACAATATAAGTTTAAATGACCCTTTTTCACTGACTTTGGACTGCAACTGCTAATAAAAAGCCATAAACTTGTTCCTTTACTTTTCGAACAATTTCTCCTTTTTCTTGTGCGCAATAGAGCAAGCAGAGAGGCTATTAAGTTGTGTTTAAAATTGTAGCACTGAAATCTTTGCCTTCTTGTGACCTAAAAGTAAAATATGATTCATTTGTCATAAATATTAATGCTTTTTGAATTATTTTAAGCATGTTTGAAGTGCTCAAATGTTTCAGAGATTCCAAGCTTTATAGATTATGTATTTCAAAGTATGACAATTATTCAAATATTAAATGCGAGCTTAACTTAAATGCTACAAATCGCATCTGCAACTTATATCTATGAATAAAATGGTACAAAAATAGGTTGAAAATGTATATTTAATTATTAATTCTATACTTACGAACAGTTATGTTAAGTAATTGTATGCATTATAACCTTCCGAACCTTTTCTAATTCATTTATATAATATATCATAGTATTTTTATACTTAACAGTCTTAACATAAAAGTACTTCAGAGATATTAAAAAAAAGAATATGAATTGTTTTTGTTGCTAAAGAAATTTGCAGAACATATGTTTTTTTAATGTAAAATTATATCCTTTACATTTGTTGTCCTCTACATTTAGTAAACATATCAGAAAATATACCTATGATTATTATATTAATTACATTATTGAAGAAGTTAATGCCCTTTGACAAGAAAACCCTTTCTTGTTAAAATAATTCTTGGATTTGATAATTTCTAATTATAACCTTCTTTTATATTGATTAAAGTTATTTCTTAAAAACAATTTGGTAAATATTTTTTAAAATAATGTTCTGACTATATAATTCATATCAAACTTTTTGTATGACTGATTACTTATTTATGTTTTTTGTTGTATTATAATGAACGGTATAAGTACAAAGATTAAACAACGAATTATCATTGTTAAACGCTTTTGCTGCCCTAGTCCTGCTATGAGAATAATTAAAACTAACGATATCAGTCTATATATTAAATTACTATTGTCTAGTAATTCGTTGACTGAGTTAGGTCTTAATAATATATGACGATGTTTCTGTAAAAAAGGTATTTGAGATGCTAGTTAGAGAAAAGGTCAAACCACTCCAGTACTATTCTTCCTGAAATAGTTTTGAACGTAGGCTAGTACCATATTTTAAATGAAGTTATCAAGTTAGGTGAGCATTAACCACACTAAATGTATGAAAATGAAGGTGGATCCGCAGAATAAATAAATAAGTAACAGAAAAATACAAAACGAAGATTAGTTTGCCATATGCATTTATATGATATATTTGATTATATTCATGAAATTAACTAGGAGATATATTCGTAAGCATTATTATTAAGTAAATAGCTTTTATAATGTAGGCCGTTAATAACAAATTTAATACTGGAAGTTTCAGTTGATTTACAAACCTTTTTATTATCTAGGTAGCTTCTGTTCTGGATCACTTTTTGTTGTGAACAGAATCAGTGAATCAGTAATCAGTGAAATAACATATGTTATGCCATTTATACTAATTAAAATGCTTATTATGTTATGCTAATTACAGTTTTTTTAGATCGCTAGTGCATAAGCTGCATCTGGAACATACAAGTTAAGTATGGCTTTGGGCTAATGAACACTGACTTTGAGCTTCAAATTGGGCAGGATACAAGTTCAACCCTTTCTACTTGCAGTCTCAAAAAATCATTCATGAATAATTGAATATAAGAAATAAATCCAAAAAGACCACCAATAATGGGTATTTGACAATACTGGAAGCAGCTGTATGATCACTCGAAAACTCAAATAAATTAAAAATAAATAAAAATTCTGTTGTTATAATTCACTACTGTTCGAAACCTCTTTATTTTTTTTGAATATAAACTTAAGTGATGTGATTGTAGTCGGGAGCATTTAACAGTTATTTAACATGCCTAAAAGATGTATAATATACTTGTTTAATTTTTTTAGAGGGATTTCTAAAAACTAATGTAAACTTCATATGAAATAATCTTATTTCATATTTTAAGTGCAAAATGATTCAAAATATTTTAGGAACGATGTATGTGTGTGCCACATATTGTAGTTTTCGAATTTTTATGCCTACATTCAGAAAAATAATTTGCTTGATTTAACCAGACTTTAACTAAATCTCAGGATAAAATGTTCTTACTCGACGATTCATGTTGGTTCAACCATATCACATATTGGTTTTCATATCTTCTTTACGACATGAGATATAATTTCTCTAATAAAGTGATCAGGTCAACTAATTTGTCATTAGATTATATTTTGCTGAATGTAGCGATAAGAATTTTGTACTTAAAAATTGTATACTTTAGTACAACAAGTATATATATGAAAGTCTATGGTTTTCATTTGAAAAGTTTAATTATAAAAATCTAATATAATAAGTGCAGAATAATGCGAAATATTTTAGGAAGGATTTAAACTTCAAGTACACAACCTTGTGTATGTCACAAACTGTAATTTTCAAATTTTTTACTTAACTTTAAGAAATTTGTACTTAAAAATTGTATATTGATACTATATTTTTAGTATAGAAAGCTAAAACATATTCATGTAGGGATAAAGTCAAATTAGATTTCTTATAACGCTTTCATGGACAAAATTATGCCAGTACTTTATTAACAAATAAACATTTCTTTATTTTTCTGTATATATTTATCAGTGATATTAATATATTTTTAATTATATGTATTATATACATTACATATATTTCCTACCTTAATTAAAGTTTTCTGAATAAACGATTATCTCAACATTTCCAAAGTGTGTTTGCTAACATAAATGATAATTGCGTTCTTTACACAAGTGTTATTTATCCTTAATGAGAATGCAAATCAAACCAAAACTTAAATACTTTCCAAGTACTTGAAATAATGTTCAATTAATTATTTCCAAATTTATCTCGAAACACAACAAATACTCGTAAAATAAAACAAAAATTTATTTTTCATTAATTTCTATGTTCTTTATCTGACGCGTCGGTAGCTGCTTAATAAGTTCTCGATTCCACTCCATTGTTGCGTGGTGTGTTGAATGTCCTGTTGGCCTGAAAATTTTGGTTTGTATTTAAAGTGGATATTTTTGTTTATTAATAAACCCTTAGAATTATAATAACATGAAATCACTTAAATAAAGTAAACACAGAATGAAATAAGCTTGCCTCTGCGGTGGTAACGATAATTAATTATGAACGAATAACTGCAATTGAGCAACTTCCCAGGATACAATGTAAACAAAACTTAACGTTACACATTTAATTTGTGCTTTGTTTTCCTTGAAGGTGTATAGAATTCTTTCGCCTGTATTTTTTTTCTGTGGACTGGAGCTATTGGTGTTGCTCTTAGTGTTGGTATTTTAGAATTGCCTTTGATTTATGGCCATCGCTAAAGACACTGAAGTCAATGACACTGTACATTGTTATAGAAAGGATCATTAATTTATAAGTGGTTGTGGTTGTCGTTGCTATGTCGGCATTTAATTGAGTTGAAGTGGAAATAATGATGGCAATTTCTGTTACTGATTGCTAGCTATTGATTTCGACTTAAAATTTAAATTGCAAACATAATTCACCACAATCAACAAACGCGTGCAACGGTGCGTATGAGTGTTGTTAAATACTTGAACTTGTTTAGAGTTTGAAGAGAAATTCTTAAAATTTCTAAAATTAAACGAAATTTTACAACAATTTAATTATTGTTTTAGTTATAGTTTCAAAAAACATTGTTCATGACGAGTATATAAAGTTTATTTATTTGTGTTGTAAAAATTTTACTTTAAATTAATATTTTAATTTTTTTTTTTTAAATTTTTTCAAATTTTATAAAAATTTTTTAAATGACAAAATGTTTTATTGAACATAGTTTTCAATTATTATTTTAACTGCCCATTTATATTTATAGAAGTCAATTTGTTTGGACATTTTTATGCCCTACTAACTGAGAAGCCAAAAACCGAGATTGCCCCCTTATGCCTTATTAGGTTAAACTGCTGTGATATGCCAAATGTAAATAATGAGTCACAATAAAACCTTTAGTTTCTATGGCGTGGCCATTGCGTGGTAGAGTCAAAGCAGCGGGTGAGCTTAACAGTTACCTTCAAAATTTGTTTGAAACAAATTTTTGACTGAAAACTGCAAAAATAAGATTCCTAACCAATTCCCCTGGGATATTGGCAGTAACTTTATTGTGTGTTTCAATTTCAGTTGAAATTTACGGTCATAAAAACAGCAGGATACTGGTTAAAATGTATTTCCCTTTGTATAACTTCTCCTTGTGAATTTTTGTACATTTTTTTCATTAGACCTTAAGGGAAATTGTGTCACAACTGCCTTCCAAAACTTTTCATATGACAATTCGAAAATGGTTTTATGCTTCACCACTCGGTATTGATGTTTGGCCACAAAAATTTTTATAATTTCAATACCTCAACAAAGGCAGCAAAATTTTGATTTGAAACGTATGTATATTTCTGATATTATATGTATATATATATTATTTTATTTCCGTTTGAAAATTTTTGCTTTAATTATATTTTGTTAAAAAAGGTCGATATTTATTACTGTTGCGAATGGTGCGAATTTATGAATTTTCACTGTTTTTCTCTGTTTATTAATAGATTTTTGATATAAGTGGAGAGAATTTATTTTGCACTTAATTTGAATATATATTCAAAATTTATTGGATAAATTACTGTAGGTCAACTAAAGTAATTAAACGTAAATCAGTGCTAGGTCATTAATTTCAATTTATTTCAAAGTGAATTGCACGTGTAAATTAGATACATTTTTATAGCAAAATTATTCGAAACGTTCAAGCGTAAAGTCAGACAAAATATTATATATTGGTATATTTAAATTATTTCATGTGCTATATTTTTCAAGAATTTTAGTTAGATTGCATTTAGCATCAAAATTTGTTTTAATTCCTGTTTAAACATAAAAATAGAATATTGTATATATAAACTTCAAATTCAGTTATTTTTATTTATTTATTCATTTTTTATTATTACAATTTTAATATAAGTTTGTTTAATATTTAATCCAAAGTTAAACCATAAATTCACATACAACATCATCTAACAAACATATTTCATAGACAGAATACTAAAAATTTTACTGACATTTAAAACAATTTTTGAAAATTTTATTACCATTGCAGTTATCAGGTAAGTAAATAAAAAAAATTTATTTATTTTTTAATAGAAAAAACTGCCATTCACAACTTACTTCCAACTGGTGCTTATCGTATTATTTGAATACTTGAACTATTCGTTGAATACGGTTACTTGGACTCACATAAAATACTTCTAATAAACTGCAAGATCTGTATATTCAATTAGTTTTATCCGACTTTTGCTTTCAATGGTTCGGATACTAAAAAAAACAATAATCTGTGTTGTAATTATATCACATAGCGCATATATTAAATATTTGCTGGAAGAGAGCTTACATTATAATAAGTTTTCTCTTTATAAATAGAATAATTTGAAAAAAGTTTAACTTCTAATACACTTAAAAAAAAAATTAATTTGCAGAAAGAGTAACTGGCTTTCAAAGTTTTAAAGCTTAGTTACATAAACATTTTTTATGTAAAAAGAAATATTTATTATTAATTGTATATAAACATTTTATATGGGTGCTAAACATGGTCGCTAACGAGGGCCTAGACTCAGAAGTTACAATACTTTGTCAATAGAAGTCTGCGGCATATTCTGAACATATGGTGGCCTGCAAGAGTCTCCAACGAAGAGCTACTCCAAACAAAAGCCAATAGAGAAAGAAATTCAGAGACGCAAATATGGTTGGCTCGGCCACACACTTAGAAAACCGACAGATGCAATTGACCACGCAGTCATGGAATGGAACCCGCAAGGAGTAAGAAGACGAGGTCGTCCCAAAACCACCTGGCGAAGATTAGTGGCAACAGAAACAAACAAATCTTTTAACCAGCTACGTTTTACTGCCAGAAACAGAGACGAATGGAGGAAGTTTATATAATAAATAATAATAAAATAATATAAACATTGTTAATAATAATAAAATAATATAAACATTGTTCGATAGGTAGATAGATTTTAAAAGAATTGGGAACTTGTCACCATGTCATTGCATCTTTACCGGATTATTGTGACACACCTACTTTAGTTCCATAGACGCGTAGCGTAGCAGTTAAGACTGCCATTGTATTCTTCGAAGAGATGTTGCCTAATTCCGTTATAAGTGGATAGGCATTTGATAAGTTAACTCAATTAATATTCCCATGTTAGAATTGTACACGCACGTATTGAACAGTTTTTAGTAAAATTATAAACAATTGTTTTAAAAATTATATTTACTATATGAACATACAAATACAAGTAGTTTTCTTGAATACAAGGCTGCCACTCCAACCTACCTAGCTATATTTATTATAATTATTAAATTTTAATAGCTATTTATTTGCAATCGATTTGGTTTGGTTAGAAAAACTACTGCAACCATTAGGAATATTAACCGATAACTGATATATTACTAGATATTGTATGAAGTCATTTTCAATTTGAACTGAACATCCCCTTCTTCTTTATTGGTCAATTTAATGATGAGCATTGGCGATAATATAATATTTTTATTTGTTATAAGCTCTAAGCCACCTTTAACCTTCTTATAAACATAAATGTGCTTAATTAATAAAGAGTTCAAATCGCATGGTTGCCAAGACTAAAAATTCATCTATTTGGAAAGATTTTTGAAAGTGCATACAAAAGATCTAGTCAAAAAATTTTTGACAAATACTAACATTGAAAAAGCTTGAAAATACAAAATTTATTCAAAATGACAAAGAATTATTATTCATTTTCGAAACTTTATCTTTAAAATTTATTACGTGTTTTGCATATATAAGCCTAATAAAATTTAAAGTTCTTTCAGAGTTGCCATCAAAAGAAGTGTTTATTTTATGTTGTTCTTTTGTGATATGCTTGCAAAAGAAAAGGTTTAATATAACATGATTTTTAAAAATTTATTTGTTATGAATTACAAATAAACTTCAAACTGAAAGTATTCAGTTTGGTATATTCTTTGTTTTATTATGTTAAAAATAATTAATAAATATGTTAAAAAATAAAGAAATTATTAAACTACTGTTTTCTAATTAAAGTGAAACTTTAGAAGATAAAAGCAATTCTAGTTTAATCATATATAGAGATAAAAAAAAATAAAATAAAATATTTTATTTTATAAATAAATCAAATGAATATTTGATCAAATGAATATTTGATTTATTTGTTATAAATAAATTAAAAAATTATTAAATTCATTCTATTTTTACTACATTTATTATGAATTCCAAATAAACTTCAAACTGAATAGTTTATTTTATAGCAAATTAGAAAAGAAAATTAGTATTAGTTCGTAGTATTAGAGTTGCATACATAAAATGTTATATATAATAATTAAAATTTATATGCAAATGAGTAAACAAATATATTTACTTAGATTTAATTTCAGTTTTTGACAAACGATAAAAATTTCGACATAAGCAAATTGTGCCTTCGACGTAAAATAAATAAAATTGCTGTTTACTTATTGTTAGTTGCAAACGTTAGCTAAATAAGTTAAAAAGGAATTTCATGTCATGTTAACTGACTTTTTGTTCCAGAAAATATAAATTGGGTATAAAATGAAATGCTAGTGTTCAAATAAAAGTCAGTAAATTATATTGCCAACTGTACAAACACTCTTTTCCAGAACTATGAAAGAACGTAAGGACGAAAAAACGTTTGTGAGTAGACAAACCCAAATGTTTTACATATATATATATATATATCTATATACAACTAAAAGGAAAATGTCATGAAAACTAAACTATTTACAACATTTATTTAAAGTTTACTTTAACAAAACAAAAAAAAACAAATAAAGAAATAAATAAAAAATGAGACTAAAATAAAACTTAAAATAATTTGTAACATATAAATGTGTAACGGTCGAAATTTTCTATTATGGGCCTACCAATTTTGCCTTCTGTTCATTAAAACCTTTTCAGCATATTTGGTTTGCATATGAGTAACCAGGACTCAACAGGACTAAGCAGGAATGTATATGTGAACTGAAAATAATTATTAAATACATTTTTCTGTTGTATGAATTACTACCATAAAATGTTTACCGAATTACAAAAGTTTTTCCAGTCAGTTTACTGTGAAAATGGCAAAATCATTTGGGTTCACGTTCATTTAAGTACGACTGCGACTACGAGTACGAGTAAGAGGAAGAGTATGAGTATTAGTACGAGTGTGAGTATATATAGTCTGTATTTGAAAATTCATTTTAAAATATTTTTGTTCAGTTTAAAGCTGCTTTTCTGCTTTGTGGTTATTATTAATTTTGTGCCTCAAAAGGAAAGTGAAAACAAAAAGATTTATCCTTAAACAAAACGAACACGAGAACGAAAGATAACTTGTAGTTTAGTACTATAGTATAATGCTTATTTTAGTACACAAACAAACAAATGTTAACAATAAGTGTAATTATGTGAGAGTGTATATCTATGTGTGTATCTATGTGAGCGTCCAGAAGTTACTCATGTATGCGATATGTGTGGAGATTGTGTGCAATTGTGCACCCACAAAAGTGCCTGAATGTGTTGTTTGATATTTTTAATTAACATTTGTTAACAACTTTTTAACAACATTTGTTTGCTTGAGTTTTTTGACTGCTGCAAAAGTGTTTAATTAAAGCTTAATTAAAGTTATTGAATTTTAAGCAGGCAGCTTCTCTTGGGTCTGACAGAATCAAAAGATACAAGCTACAAGCTGACAGTAGTATTTTCGAATTTTACTTAATTAGATTTTATATAAGGATTGGGTATAAGGTTGAGTTATGATATTGTAAATAATTTGCATGCCTGAATTAGGTTACGGCATAGTAATTATATGTAAATTATATTAAGAAGACACTTGTGTCTGCTACTTTGATATTGGCTGTGGTTTTTCCTTGTAATAAATTAAATCTAATTTAAATCTATTTAAAATAAATGTCACAACTTTAATAATTGTATTAGTTTCAAATATAAAATATGAATATAAATTGTTCTTATTTAGTAAAACAAATTAAAAGTTGTCACGTTTAATAGTATATTGCGGTTTTAATTAGACGATGTTATTCAGAAATCGGTAATTCAATCCTTCAGTTTCTATGTTTGAGTTTCGCAATAAATTTATGTGTGTATATAGTCTTGTGAATATCAGTTAGTTGGGAAGTAAGTTTTGATATATAATTATTATTAGAAAAAATTGTGTGTATTGCGTTTCGTTAAAGTTAGAGCAATAAAAACGGTTATGTAAAACTGGAGTCGACTATTTGATTACTTATCGGGATCCAACAATCGCAAACGACCTCGTCAATATGCGAATGTACACAACAACAGTAAATTTATTATACTTTAATACTATAGTATTGTTTAGAAAATATTAAAGAAACTAAATAAAATAAACCAAGAATAAAGAGATTTTTCCGAAAAATAATTAACTATAACAACAAAAATTCTTTTTATATTATTTTAATTAATTTAATTTTTGGCTATCCATACAGCTGTTTCGAGTATTGCCAAATACACATTATCAGTGGTCTTGGAAATAATTCTAGTACTTAATTATTCGTAAATAATTTTTTGAGACTGCAAATATCAGGAATCGAACTTGTGTCCTGCCAAATTTGAACTAAGAGTCAGCGCACCTGAAGCAAGTGATCAAGAATATGCCAAAAATATTTATTGATTTATAGCAGACTTTTATGACTTGTATTAAATCCAATAGTTGTCTGATAGTTGGTTGTAAATAAATTCTTCTGAACATAATAAAGGAGAAATTTATTTAATATATATAGAGCTGTGCTTTTTATTCAGTTTAAATTAAAAAAATGATTAAATAGTTATGTCAACAACTATATTAAAAAACAAGCTTAACAAAGATAAGAGTAGTTTTTAAATTAAAAAAAATTAAATAAAAATTAAACTCATTAATACTATGAGCCCAGCTTTCGAATGTCAGCTAAGATATTATTTGTGTTTTTCGTGTAAAAAATATTCTTGATGTAAAAAAAATTGACATAAAAATTAAAATAAAAATTATTAATTAATTAATCAAAATTTGTAATAATGGAACAATTTTTTCTAACTTTACTTTTGATATAACGTAAAAGTATTGGATGTTAAGTATTGATATATGTGTTTGCGCCAAGTTTTTGTTTGGACAATAAGATATGCAGAAAAAAATAAAAACATAGAAAAAAGAGTTGGCATGTTGAATCGGAAAATGGGAATGGCACCCAAATTTAGTAATTTAAAAAATGAATAAAATCAATGTTAAAAAAAATTAGTTATATATAAAAAACCTAAAGTAAAAGTAAAGTTTTTTTCGTATTAAAGTGCTATTATATTTTTTTAAAATTATATTTAACAAAAACACGAATAACATTTTTTTGGCTTATGCTAATACAACAAAGTATAGCTTAATATTATTTATTTCAATAATTTTAATTTTTATTCAATTTACATATTTATCAATTTCACTATTTTACCAATGACGCGGAAAGATCGACAGGAAATATGTCAATCGTAAAGAATAATTTTAACATCCGCTAACAATTTCAACTTTTAGCGAAAGCGTATTGTAAATTTTGAGATATAATTTTTTCCTGAAGCAAAGTGTCCTGGAAGCCTTTATAACGGCAGCTTTATTGAATTGCAGCACATTGCCTAACAACTATTAATAGTTTACATTAAATTGAATTCTCAAGACCATAAAGATAATCTCTTTGTCATCTTTGCCTGCAGATATAAAAGCAATAACGAAAATAACTGAAAACAGTTAACTTTGATAACTTTTTAATTAAAAGCGAAGGATGTTGAGAATGTCAGTGTAGAAAGTTTATGCAAAATACGAATACGACGAACGGAAGTGTTGAGCAACAGGCGCAATTGCCTTGAGAGAAAGGGAAATTAAACTTGTTAATAATATTGCACTTTTTCTAAATATTTTAAAAGGATAGATTCTTAATGTGTAGCGAAAATGAATAAAATTATAAGACACAAAAAAGGAATAAAGTAAAAAATAAATGTAAATAAAAAAATATACAAATAGGTATTAATTGGGATCTGTTAGTATATATGAGAATTAGAGTACCTATTGTTTATGCAGAAACTATTAACTAATTGCGTTCTTAGTGCTTTATGAGAGCACTAAAAATTTCAATAGCGTGACGTTTTCATATATAAGGCAATATTTTACATTTCATAGTTAGCACTCTAGTGCCCAGCATAGTCTTAATGCGGGCTTCTTATAAACGGATATTAAATATTTATTTGGTTATATAGTTTCAATATTTGTTTGATATCAGGAGTTAGGTAAAGTATTATATTTTATTATAATTATTACCTTGCTTCTGCATTTTGCTCCTATGTGAGTTGAAAAATCACTGCATTTGGAGTAAAATAATTATTTCTGCAGAAACATTATTTTTATTTAAAAAAAAGAATCCAAAAAAAAGGATTTAATTAAAAAAAAACAAAAAAGAAGATACAAGAATATTTTTATGATTCCGTAATTATGTGCTAAAATTTGTATATACCCACGGTTGCCACTTGAAAATTTTTTTCTGTACCAAAATTTGTTTAAAAAGGTACCATTTCTGTAAAAAAGGTCCAAAATTTTTTTGGACCTTTTTGTTTTCTCGTTCTGTGTTTTTCATAGTGTTATAAATGAACAAAATATAAAATAGTGCAAAGTTGCATTTATAAAAAAAATTAATTCGAAATATCCACAATAAAGTTGGGTCGTCAAAAATGTACCATTTTTTGAACATGAGTACCAAACGAAAAAAATAAAAAAAAAAGTACCAATTTTGGTACTAAAGTACCATAAGTGGCAACCGTGTTCACAATATATATAATCAACAAATTTGAAATATTTTTTAAATATAACTAAGCTATCAGAGTTGTACTGGAAAATTTAAAGATATCGTACAAATTGTTTAAACTTAGTGATGAAGAAATTGCTGCTTTAATGAACAGGATTTCATCTAGAGATGAGAATACTACAAATTAAAGCGAAATTGATTTTATTGATAAATTGCTGCGGTTTTTCAAATATACACTCTGAAAACATTGCATTAACTGTTTCAGAAAATTTTTAGAAGATACCAAAACATTCAAAGACAGCCGTTAACTCCGCAATAAACAGGAAAAATGATTTGAAATTGGAAAAAGAAGACTCTGACCCTATTAGTCAACCTTGACGACTGCCTCCTTGACAAGGAGGCTCAGTAATTACGTAGTATCTTCGAGTGATGCCGGCGGTAGCATGATACTGGTAGGGCCCCTTTGCCGGTAAGGTCAAATGAAAAGTAATGAAGTTAAGCGCACCGTACCGTCGTTACTCATAATGAGCAGATGCAAAAGGCGTCCGTTCTTCAGGTTAAGAGCGGCTTATTTAAAAGTGACCTGTCACTACGTGTAAAGCTTACATTGTGCTTATAACCTATCATCAGGGCTTTGCTCAATTCTTTAACTATTTTCTGGAAATAAAACATGAGTCTAAACCCGATGGAATTACAGTCTCTAAATGGTACCCAAACTTATACTGCGAATCCACCTGCTTCGGTAGGTACAACGTATTTGGAGATGCGATACAGAATCTATTCGTTAGGTAAAACTGTAACCACAAGGCACAATGTTTTTCTGAGAACACAATGGAATGAAGAGAAAAAATTTTTAACTGCATTAAATTATTTAATTAAAATATGTACTTATAATAAAAAAATAGCATATTCTTATAAAAATAGCAACATTCTCTAATTCATTTCATTAATTTAGAATATTGTTTGCATTATTAAAATTTTCTAAGTATAATTACTTATGGTAGAATAATTTTCTTTCGCTCAAAAACTAAAACCAAAATATAATCCAAAAATATGTCTGAAAGAGACCGCAAGCAATTACGTCCACGCGATGAAATCTCTGCTTTGCAAAAGTCGCTTCCCAATTTTTTGACCGCGAACGTGGTTATTAGAGTGATGACTGCCAAATTGAAATTTTGAATTTTATGGTCCAGCACAAAGGCCAGTCACTGGAGTATATGAATTCATATCGCGTTGAAATATTGAAACCAAACCACAACAACAACTTAATACGCGTATAGAGAAAAAATATACACTCATTACTTTCGGTGATATTTAAGGCTATGGCGCAGTTTCTGTTTAAATCCTGCCCAAAGCTACTCTTGCTGAATTCTGTGGTAAACTCTCATAACCATTTTTGCGGTTTCGTTGGTTTATGAGCAATGATATTGAAAAGTTAGCTCCAGTTTCGTTTTTTTTAAGGATATGCAATTTGCACTAACATACACACGCGTTTATTAGTACACGTTATTTATGACTACACAAAAGCTTTTTGAAATAAATTTTAATCACCCCAGGATATCGAACGAATATTAGAGAAGGTTTTTCCTCACAATTTAGGTTAAAATAAACGTGCTATTTTCCAAATTATAAAATTTTAAAAGTTTGAAAAAAATTTGATTGACGAATGGAGTAGAAGTAAATTAAAATATTCCAATATAAAATATTTTTTTGTTTTTTGTTGTCCTTTGTGAAGTTAAGTAAATGGGTCAAAAGCGATAACTATTTTAGTGTAGTTCATTATTCATAATAAAAGAATTGGTATTATTTTAAATTGGTTGATTTAAATACAGTTAAATTGGTATTAAAATATAAATAC
Source organism: Teleopsis dalmanni (assembly GCF_002237135.1). Taxonomy (NCBI): domain Eukaryota; kingdom Metazoa; phylum Arthropoda; class Insecta; order Diptera; family Diopsidae; genus Teleopsis; species Teleopsis dalmanni. The sequence goes on along the minus strand of NC_051846.1, from coordinate 168,228,966 downwards.
ATGAAATTTTTGAAAAACCTTTATAGAATATAAAAATATAAAATACTATAAATGATATAATGATTGGTTTCTCTGAAACTCGTAGTTATATAAAAATTTTGGGTTTACTTATGGCATCTAATTACTTCCGCCTTATGCCTAATATCCAAATCAGAAATTGTGATGTGCCATCACTTTACAACAGTCGCAAATGATTGTTGATTTGACTACAAATGACTCCAATGTAACGAATACCTAATTTATCCAATATTCTTTTTAACGAAGGACAAAACTCTATCTTTGACTATTCTTTAAAAGGAATGCATAATAACAAATATTGCAATAAATACCCCAGTAAAATAATTATATGTGCAGTACTTAAAATCTAATTTAAACTCCAACAAATTTTGTTAGGGTGAATTTAGTTTATTATTTGTTTTTATGTTTAGTAGTCTGATTAAAATAATAAAAAAATTTTATTCAAATTAATTTTTTTTAAGTGAAAAATTAACTTTATTTTAAATCTTCATAGAAAATATTTATATGTGCAATTCACATTTTTTGCTAAAAACAATTAATTATTCTATGTGATTCAATTTTTTTTGTTTTTCAATAAGATAATGTGTTTCCATTATTTATTTTTATTAACTGTATCCTATGTGGCATTGAATCTACCAATTTTTTTAATAGTAGGAGGTCAATTTTGGCCCATTCGTCCAGTATGTCCTTTTTCAGCTCTTTAAGAGTATCGTATTGCTTCGAATAAGCATAAATATTGGCACTAAGAATACCCCAAAGATCCTCTATTGGATTTATGTCAGAACTCATAGCCGGTCAATCTAGCAATGGGATGCTTCTCTCTTCAAATAATTTCTTTGTAGCACAAGAAACATGTATTGGAGCATTATCCTGTTGGAAAGTCCAATTATCTCCATGAATATTTTCAGCAAAATTTATCAGTTCGCTATCCAACAGATTTATGTATATTTCCGAATTCATTTTTGATGGTACGAAGCATATATTAGACTTTCCCTTCGAGCTAAAGGCAGCCCACACCATTAGTGAACCACTACCATGGTTGCGTTTGTTGCAATTCTGACGTGGATGACAAATATCTCTCCAATATTTATGTTGACCATCTGGACCATCTAGATTAAACTTTTTTCATCACTGAAAACAACTGTTTCGAATTCCTCGTCCCAAAACTTATATTTGTCATGAAAAGCTAAACGAGCATTTTTATGTCGTTTGTGTAAGGCGCGGTTTGGGAACTTTCGACTCATATTTTAGCTTTAAGTCTTTTTTCATAATTTGTTGCACGCGTTGCCTAGTGATAGACAAATCTAATTCATATCTTATTTGTCTGCAACTTATCTTCTCATTGGTAGCAAGAAGCTGAATATGCCGTTTTGTTCGGTTGTTAATAGTTGGTAAGCGGCCACCTCGCTTATAACACCATATTTTTCGAGATTTTTTAAAAAGTTTATTATAGTATTCAGGTGTCTATAACCAGCAGCAGATATTTCGCCACTTTTCATCCCAGAAAAACTCATTCCAATAATCTTTCCGCACTCTTCACTTGAAAATTCCGTCCCATGCGGCATTTTTTATCTAAATTAATTAAAATAATAAATATTTATTAATAAATAATAAGTATTTTACTTACCAATTATTCTTTACTCTTCAATACTTTAAAAAAAAACTTTATAATACACTTCACAACTTTATTTCCATTTACTGTTGACACTTCGAGAAGCAAAACAATTTTGCACATATAATTATTTTCTATGAAATTTGCTACCTATTGTTATTAATTATGATAACCGTACCACAAATAGTATACAAAAAAAACTCCATATATGGTCAGAGAAGTTAAACTCAACTACAGAATCAACTGTAAATAAAAAAAATTAGTACCATTATTCTAAGAAGAGAATAACGAAAAACAAATTTTGCACATATAATTATTTTACAGGGGTATATGTGCATACATGCATTTCTTAAAAAAATCTTCGTTTTCTTATCATCTCGATATATGTTCTTCGTATCGTTATGGATTTTTGTGAATTAATATTCATATATGTCACAAATGCCCATGGAGCATAAGGCACTCTAAATTTTAACAATAACAGAACGCAGAATATTCAGAGCTTGCTCAAATTTTACAACGTCAAAAATAAATGTCTTCAGATGATATGATATGCAATTTTCATTGACCTGTAAAAATCAGTAACCAAAAGCTTTAGTAATGTAGTATGTATAAACAAAGGATATTCAAATAAATTTTAAAAAGAAAGTAACTTTGGATAAGTCGTACATTATTGATATGTACGACAACATCACCAAAACCGCATTGAAATTGAATTCAAATGGATTTCACGTAAGGTAAAGAGGGCGACCCGAAAACACTGGGAGATGTATGGTTTGAGATAAGTTAAAAAAGTATGGACTGACATGTGATGAAGTATTTACTGCAGATCAGAACTGCCTTCGTTTAAATTTCCACGCTAAAGCACATTAGCCCTTAGAGGAATGAAGAAGAAAACAAAAAAAAATGTAAGAAATGTCAAGATAATAAATAACAATGTCAGTAGTTAATATGATTAAACCCATAATACATATACCTTCCTTTAACACATTTTATCTCAAAATTTGTCTACAAATGTATATTGGACTGTGTCCATTATTGTTGTCGATAATATATTCCATTAAAAAAAATTTAAGCATGGAATAATCTCTCATTGCAATAACACTTGAATTGCTGTAGAACACTTAAGGTTTCATCTAATGCGCTATAGGAAATAATGTAAATTATACTAAAATCCTGAGTTGCCAAGACTTCAAAAGATTAAAAAAAGTAATAATTAAAAATAAATAAATAAAGTTTATTTAATTTTGGAATTCTTCTGATGAAGCAAAACCGATTTTGTCGAAATACGTATAGAAATATACTATATATTATCGGTCGAAATAAAAGCTAATATTCTTATAAATAAAAAGAAAAACAAAACAACTTTAAAATAATTTAAATTTTTTTTAAAAAATAATAACTGAACTACTGAAAAGTAAATTTTTTTGATAAATATATTTCTGAATTCAACGTATCGAATTTTTATTAAATTTATTATATTAATATAGTGAATATATATTATATATTATATTATGTTAATATAGAATATACTTATAATTCTGTTACTAATAAGTAACAGATATTGGCAGTTTTCATTATTATACAATTCGTTATATTTGATTTCAATACATTTTTTTATTATTTACCAGGTGTACTTACTCTTCCCAAATCCTTAATACAATCTAGTGTTAGATATTGGCAAGTCATTTCAACTTTTTCTATATTTAATATCATCTTTCATTAATAATTATTGATATCGGTGGTATGGTCTACAGACAGCATGTCTCAAATACACTTCTTTTAATGATTTTATACTTGTTAACAATTCTTCATCCCTGTTAAGCTTTTCGAGGACCTCTTCATCACATGGTAACAATCTTCTAGAGATATATTATAGTTTTCATTGTAAAGAGCACCACAATTGATTATTATTTAAAGTAAATTACGATATGACACTTTTTGTGTAAATATTTAAATATTTTAAATGTATGACCATATAACTTGTTAATAGGATACATTAATTATCTCTTAAGACGTAAGACTGTATCACATGATTGCATTCATCAATCATGCAATTAGAGTTGCTGGTCATAAGATAACTATTCCATTTTCAAAAAGTAATTTTTGTGTCACCTTTCTTATCTTTGTTCTCTCTTTAGTGTGAAGAAAATGATGAAAAAATATTATTCTTCCAAAATATTATTACAAACTATAATGAGATTAGTAATTTTTATGACTTCAAGTAAAACAAACTGAAAGGACTTAGTTTTGTTATTAAAGTATATTATTTTTTATAATTTTTTTAATTTAATTTGAGAATAAAAACTATTAAGTGTTGCCGAAATATGCGGTTATTTTTTTTATCTTAGATAACTCCGAAAAAGAGAAATGACAAAAATTCACCATTTACCATTCGGATATTCTCGCCTTGTACTCTTAGCTATGCGGGGAATCACGAATAAGAGAAAAATAAAAAGCTGATACAATTTTATACAAATAATCAAAAGTACATATTAATTGGACTTATAAGAATTGTTTAATTTTATACAGAGATATATACATTTATACATATTAATATATCGTAATAACATATATTGTTATTTTGTTATTAATATATAATAATAACAAATTTTAAGTCAAAATTAAAGTATTTTAATGTCCTTTGAAGTAATGTTTTTATAAAATTCTACTAATAATATAAAATATTACGAAATATGTAGTAATAATAATTAATTAATCTAATAACTTATTGTAAATAATAAAATTTTTTAATTATTAAATAAATCTATTTGTATGCAAAGCCGCTAAAGGATATAAATTTCTATTGGCTTTTATTGAGAAGAGTGAAATAAAATAAAAAACAATTTTTATTACTGAGAATACCGAATAATTCGTTTAATATCTGATTTTATTTGCTTTTATATGTTCTCACATACATTTAAATATAAGAGAGATATATTTTCTCTTATATTTGTCCGAAAATCTTCAGTTTTACATGTGCTTTGAATTATTAATGATAATTCGCTGTAATGTTGTAGGTCAATGTAATTTGTGTTTTCATTTTGAAATATACTAATCATTTATAGCAAGTAATATATATCAAATTTCGATAAACTAACAATTTGTTATTGGCTGGGAAGTAATGAAATTTGATGTTTAATTGACAGGATTACAGTTTGGAAAATATTTATTTAAACCATTGATGTTAATGCAAATAATGTATGTGTCTTGAAAATTGTACTTACTTTGAGATGAATATTTTTAGAATATATATAGTTACTAAAATAGTAGCAAATGTTATTCTTTTTTGTATACGAATTAATCATCGTTTCAGGCCTTGTGCGACTTCGAGTAAATTGATGGTAAATTGAGGGAAATAGCAAATTATGTCAGTATGGCAGCATATGTTGATATTTACCAGAATTTCGAGTAGGGTAAATTAGATAAAAAATAAGGTAAATCACATTGTGAAAATTTAAAAAGATGTTTAATATATAAATAAATGAATTTGAAAATAAATAATTAAATAAATATTTACATAAGTGCAGTGCAAAAAATCTCTGGGAAACTTCAATTTACTTTACCTCAATTAACTCGAACTCGCACACGGCCTTAATACTTAAACTAATAATTTTAACCCAACGTTTTAACAGCCAATAATAACTGACAGTGTCATTCTTGCCATGGATGTCGAACCTCAAAATCAATAATATACTACAACGTGCCAACCAATGGCTGTGAAAACGTATACGGATAACATATGTACATACGTATATCAGAGAATATCAGAGAGATAGTATCAGATACTAAAATTACGTCTGTTTACGTAATTATTGTGGTTGTAAGTTATCTGAATTGCAGCAAAAGGATTGCTTTATAAATATATTAATAAGTGTTACTTGAAGTTCAAAATCTTGTTCTCTAAAACGTCTATTATCAGTGAATATGGCTTTCAGTCCCTCGAAAATATTTCGAATCATTTTGCACCAGATATAATGGAATATTTTTCATTTAAATATTTAACTTTCATAAAATTCTGCAATTTCAGTAAATGGGGTCTGTATATGACCCTGTGTACACGCTGTTATAAGCTGGTTGCAATTGGTTGGTAATCCGATTGTAAAATCTTTTATGGAAGAAAAATAAATAAGCCTCAGAAAAAATGTTAAATTTATAAAATTAGATTATTCATTTTTGTTTAACTATTTTACTTATATATACTGTTAATTCTCTATCATTTTTGATTTTTAATAGTACATACATTATACAGATAATTACAAAGTACTTATGTGGGTTTCAGTTTCTTTAGAGAAATAATCAAAATTTTCTTTTGTAAAGGAAAAATTAGTACACTCTGATAATTTTCCATATCATTGTGATTAAACATTAACAAAATAATCACTTCGATATTCCTATGTGGAAGGCAAAGTTCATTTTTGCTTTTTGCTGTGTAAGCGTCTGTTTTAAAATATTTATAGAGTTATTACAATTCCCTAATTATTCTTTCCATAGCTCTTATGTGATGCAGAACTGATTAGAAGTATTTATTTTCATATATTTTGAGTATAAACAAGGGAACTTGCTGTTTTCAATAATAAGTTCTGAACTAAAATAGCTGGTAACATATGTTATTGTACGTGTAGTTTTCAGATACATTTACATCTACGAGTAGTAAAAATATGTAATTACTATAGGGGAAGAGTGTGCATATTAAAACTGTAAAATAGGAAATTTTGTAAATTTACCCAAAACGCAACTGCACGTGCCAGTGAATAACCACTAAAATAAATATATTTGTGATAGAAATTATAATGTTAGTGAATTTAAATTTTAAACATATGTGGTAGGCCATTGCATATAATATAATATTTACATTTAAATGAAAGTAAATACAAATATAAATATATGCATTATTTTTGCTATACCATATACATTTTATTTTAAATTTATTTATTTTTTTACGCAATTGAACACTGTGGTCTTTGAGATCTATTGTGATATTCAAATTAATTAATCTTTTATATTTAGTAGGATTATAACTATATTATGATATCGTTTTATTGTATTGTGATTATAAATACGGAGTTATATATAGATTGAAATTGAATTATATTTTTTTTACAGATTATATTCTTTCCGTATCGCAATAAGTGGTGTTAGGGAGTATTCGGAAATGGATAATGAATTTATTAAGAATATATATATATGTACATACATACTATTAAAGAGTCGAGCTGCTTCAAAGTTCTTCATTTTAGGACAATTTACATCCAGGGCAGTTTGTGAATGCTACACATTTATAAATGAGATATCGACGCAGTTTAACAATCTACACTCTGCAGTCAGAAAAATAATTTGGTTGATTTAATCAGATTTTAACTCCCAGGTCAAAATGTTCTTACTCGACGCATCATGTTGTTTCAACCATATCAAATGTTGGTTTTCATATCCTCTTTACCATATACGCTAAAATTTTTCAAACAAAATGATCAAGTTAACTTAACTAGTATTTGGTTAGAGTATATTTTTCCGAGTGTGGGTTCGTGGTCATAGAGACATTTTTCCCAACTAAAAGCGACCAGAAACTAGATGGTTAGAGACAGGTGTAATCACTTATAACACCTAAAAAATGTGGGCATATCGTTGACATCAAGTAAACATGCATTATGCGTTGGGTTCTTTCTGTGCTGAACTTTTTAATAAAATAGGGTAAGATTTAATGATATTTAGGCATCTATATGCAAGTAGGCGTTTTTTGAAAAACAAATCCAGTACTCTCATTGAGTTGCATCATAAAGATATCAGTCGTTTAGTAGCCTTACTGGCGTGTCATATTAAACAAGAGAACCATGGTCGAAGATTGTATCTCTATTTTAATTATTCCTGTTATAGCTGTGGAGATGACGATGCCTCACATCTGCTTTGTTTTTGTCTATAGACGAAGCAGCTGCGTTTACTATCCTAGTGGCTTCCTTTGCTAAGGATGTTGGCCAACTCCAAAATGTTCCTTCAAAGCTTTGCTAAAGGTTAAATGTGGTTTTAAAACCATTGACTTCTCATTATGGTAACACAGTGGATTCTGAGGACAGCCAGCTTAACCACACTTAATTTAACACAATTAAGAATGGTCAAGTTGTCTCCCGAGTAGAATACCTCTTGGTTCCGTTATTACTATTCTTGTAATTGTTATTTACAAATATATATAAATGTTATATCAACAGGTCATATAAATATAAATACGGTACTGTACATTACTTATAGATTGCAATTTAGTTATGTCTTTTGTTATATATTATACTTTTTCCAAACGCAATTAAAAATGGTCACGATGAGATAGAAATATTAATGTTAAGTGGGTAATATATGTTCCCTGATAGTTCTTGCTCTCTTTATTACTATATTTTGTTGTAGGTTTGTTGCTATATAAATATCTACATATTGCAAATAAACTATATCTTTTGTTATAGATTTTACTGTTATTCATAACGCAAAATAACTTGAGAATATTGTTGAATGTGTAAAATATAATATTATATATTAATGTTAAAAGAAACTATTTAAAAGTTGGAAGGGTTTAAATAGAAATAAAAAGATAACAACAAAAATTTTAGTTAATTTATTAAAATTTGGCTGACTATACAATGCTGTTTCGAGTATTGTCAAGTAGTCATCATCAGTGGTCTTAGGAAACATTTGAATTTTTTAATTAGTTTATAGTTCGTATATAATGACTGGTTATACTTGTGGATGTAAACTGTAGATTTTGTGAAGAGAATGAGGAATCGGTCACACATTTGCTGTATGCTCCTGGGAATGTGTATTCTTACGGAAGAGGCAATAAAACACTGTAAAGTAGGTTATATACTACTTTTTATTGACACAATAGTGCTTAGAGACCTACTCTAAACTCAGAAGGGGGCACAATAGAACTGACAGTCGCGGTGTTACTTCCCTTAACAATAATAATAATAGTCCGTATAAAATTTGTTTGAACTGCAAGTGCCAAATATTATATATTCCCCTCCTAGTACTTACGTTTATTCCTAAGACTAAGTCTCAGCTGTAAAGTTTCTTCAGTTGACACTAAAATTATTTTTCATTGAACAAAGTAAGAGTACGAATTGGATAAAGACCTTACAAACTCTAAATCCCAAATATCAATTTAAAATTGTTAGATTAAACTTGCGATTCATGGACTTGTATTTACGTCTGAGAGCTAATAAAATAAAGTTTCAATCGCATTTACTTTTATGGGCGTTTATTTTCGAAAGTCCTTAAAGCGTGTAGCATGTGCTTGCTAAATTTACGTTACCTCATGCGTAAACGCCAGTGACAGACAACTTATGAGTAAATTTTCTGCAAAAACACACACACAAATCTACACTAATACAACACTACAGTGTACTATTCTGTGTACTTGTGTGTAATTGTTTACGTGTATGGAGAGTACAAAAAATACTTCGCACAGACAAGCACCGCAGGTTTGCCGTAGTCAACGCTGAGTTGTTGAGTTCTAAATATGCAGGGGTTTTCTTATTTGCATGAGTATGTGTATGTGTGTGTGTGTGTCTGTATACCAAGTATGCCACTAAGCCATGCTTATACGCATTCAGCTATTTGTTTGATACTGTGGAAGTGGTTTTGTATATGTGTGTGTGTATATCGGTTGTCGCTGCAACTAACTGTGCATTTCCTTTACTCATACCCGTTGAGTTAGTCCTGGCGTTGAATTTTAAATTGTAAAACAATTTCATATTTTATTCTTGGCTTTTATTTTTCGTTAGATTCATTTTTCAGTTTCAGATTGCAATTCAACGGCAACAGAAAGATAACAACACATATCGTCACCGTTTACTGGTGTTGTTGATGATGACGTTACATTTTTGTACACAATTTATATATGCATGAGAATTGTATATCAGTTTAATTCCTTACATGCTTTGCAACAATTTTCTCAACGAACAAACCACAAAGTTGCCGCAAAAAAATTTCGAAAAAAATTGCAACCATTTTTCTTTTGGTTTCTTCTTAATGGTTTGTTACCTTGGTTTGCCACTGCATTACCTGTGCAACTGAGTGTATATGAGATTCTGTTTGGAATGCAGTTGTGTGTGTGTGTGTGTTTGTGATACTGTTTGCATGTCATTCTTTTATTTGAAATCTTTATACTTCGGAGGTAAGAGAATTCAAGTAAAATGGTATCAAAAAACAAAAAAAGGAAACAATTTTTATTTAAATTTCATAGAAATTCAGTGAGAAATGGTTTTGGGTTAGCAAGTAAATTCTGTTTTATTTTTGCAGATTAATTACTTTAGCCAAAATGTAATTGGATTTTGTTAAAATGCCAGATATCTTATTCAAGATTACGTCTGGCCTTTCATATGTGATGTATAGAAGTATAGAATATCATTGAATTCAAATTTTTTTAGCTAGTTTAAAGATCTAAAAACATCTAAAAAATCTGACCACTTCGTTGACATCATGCAAACACTTATTGAATTCTTTCTGTGTTGAGCAATTTAATTAAAGATCGGAAGATTCTTTTATATACAGGCATATGTATTCAAGTCGACCGGGTTCTATTGCGAAAAAATGCAGCATTTTAATTGAGATACCGATTTAATTGAGATAATGATTAGAGAACCCTGTTAGAAGATTGAATCTACTTTTTAATCATCTTGTCATAGCTGTGGAACGGTTAATTAAAGTGCCTCACATCTGCTTTGTTACCGCCACTTGCATTTGCAGCGCCGATTTACTTTTTATGGCGCTTTCGTTGGCCGTATGCTACTACGAAAAAAATCCAGCACTTTGATTGAGATACCTCATAGGCTTGTTGAGGGGTCACAGCTGATTACAGCACTATGCTATAAGATTGCATGACCTTTTTAATCATCCTGTCACAGTTGTGGAGCGGATGATGAACATCTGCTACTACCCAATGTATTCGTGGCGCCGATTTCCTTTTTAAGGGCTTCTGTTTTTGAGGATCTTGGACAGCGTCAGGAAATTCTTGTAAAGAGTATTTTCGAATTTGCTTAAGATTCAAGGTGGTGTAAAAACTGCTGAATTTCCTATATGGTAACACAGTGAGACAATAGGCTTAAATGGATCTTTACAATCGCCAGTATAGCTGAACTTAACCAAATATCTAAAAGACTTAAGAAGAAATAAAGATTTTAATTATAGCTTAGATAAGTTATGCTATAAGTAAAGAAAAAAATATATAAAATATCAATTTTCTAGAATCTATCAATAAATTATATTTTCCAAAATAAACAGAAAAAATATGGTCAATTGGCTTATACTATTTCAGTAGCCAGATCAAGAGCTGTATGTTACAAATGTAGAATTTCTGACTTGGTACACAAAAGTAAATCGCAAGTGTCGATGTTGATATCTGGCCATCTTATGTTATCTGTAGCACATGTCCATCGATACTAGAAGAAAACACACCAGATGCTCTGTTGTATCCATATGCAGGGTTGCCTTGAGCCAGGTTTAAGCTATTGGACGCTGCATTCTATATATGATAACTTTATTTTCGTGCCCAAATCTTCAGTTATCTACTAACTGAAGTCATTTTTGTGGTTACAAACCTATATCCTCAGTGTATTGCCAAATGACAATACCCGGACACAGTGAACATTAGTCACTGGAAACACATACGTCAATATTTCCGACATAAATATTTGCCAAATACTTGTTTTTTTATCAATGCATCCGGATGGTTCTATTCTATTACACACTATTACTCGAAATATTTAATCAAAAGGCTTTCTTAGCTTATTGAGGAGGACTCTTTCCTTCTTCCATTTCACCTACCTACTACCTAGCGTCAAACATCCAAAAAATTTTGGGAGAGTTTAAAGTTTAGAACGAATTTTAATATTTCATATTTTTTATAATTTTATAAGAAATTTATAATAATTATTATATTTACTATTTGGTAAAATCTTTGTTAAAACCACGCAATATCATGCACGAAATTGAATCAATCTTTGCTGTACTGGAAGCCAAAAGGATTGAGTTCATGCGAAGTTTGAAATTATTCTAAGCATGGAAGTAGCTGATACCTTTTAAGAGCGGTGGCAAGGAAATTGATTTAACTTTAACAAATGATATCAATATGCTTGTCACATTTGAACAAAAACCTATCACCTGCCTCTACCATTTTTTCCATTAACTCCAAGCCCAAACCAATCAATTGTTACAAGTTTTAATGTGTTATATATGTATGTATTATATATGATGCGTTTAAAATCAGATGGAAAGACTATTAAAAAATTTGAGGATGACAATGTTTTTTATTATATACTATACTTAAATTCACATGCGGTATAGTAAAAGTAACAACTTCGTTTACTGGAATTTAAACACGTTTTATTCCAACCTTATTTTAAAATTTTATTTAATATCGAAATCAATTATAACCATTTCATACCCTCAACAGTTATGATTTACATGACAATTAGAGATAGATTTATAATTCTCATTTGGTTTATTTATTACATTCTATAAAAAAATTTATGTACTGTATAGTCATTGATATAAATAATTTTAATGTAATATAGAAAAGCACCATGATTTTATTTTTTGCAAATTCATTAACCTTGAGAATCGTTATTGTAAAAGTAATAACAAATGAATGCTAAATTTTATAATAATTAACTAATAAGTAATTGATATGACAACGAAAAATTAAAATTTGACTATTTCTTCGAATTTATTAAATTATTGATGAATTAAAAATATGTCTTTTTACAGTCAATGTACTAAATTATATACAATTATTGAATTTTAATTCTTAGTAATTAAAATTGTGGAGGTTATTAATTTAAAGTAATTTTTTTTTACAAATTCTGTTTTTTTTTTATTTTATTTTAATTAAAACTTTTATTCAAACTATATTTGACTTGGTTCTATGAAAACTTCCATACGTTTACAGGCATAAAGGATGTTTCATTATGAAGAGTAAAATTTAAAAATGCTAAAAGAGATCTTTACTTGCCTTACGGTTACAATTATAATTGAAAACCGAAAGTACAACTTTAACCAAATATATTTGAAATAAAAACTTCAAAAAAAAAAGAATGTATGAACAACATTTCTGTGGTAATTGTAACGAAACTATAAAAATTATTTATGTCCTCAATTTACTCAATTTAATTCAAGCAAAAAAAAATGTGTTTATATAAAAAAGTATTTGTAAAATAATCGAAAAAAAATTTACTTAAAAAATTTAAAAATTTTTGGCAACTTAAATTGGTGTAAACATTTTTTATAATATCAATTTAAATGCATATCTGAGAGGATTTAAAATTGGGAATTTTTAACCACAATTGCATCAATAGTAGTATTAATACTTTAATCCTGTAAAACGGCTTTCGATTTATTTAAATTGTGGTATTATTTGTTTAAACTAAAAATTATATAAAATAACACAAAATTTATTATTTTTTGTATTGCTAAGAGATTGAAAAAGGTTTCGGTAAAACATAAAAGTACACCATTAGACCTATAGCTTTATAAGTTGTATTTATAATTAAGCAATAAAAATAAATAATGTTAAAGTAGTCAGTAGTCAGAATAATAAAAAAAGAACATTTAAATTTTGTTAAAATTTTTTTTATAACATATTCAATTTGATTGTTTTTATTTTAAGTTTTATCTGTTTAAGAAATATCGGTGTTAACACTTCATATTCGTATATAAAACCATAATAAATGTTAGCCTTAAAGATATTAAGCTTTAATTTTAATTTCCCACTATAATATAACAGATATGTTAATATTGTACTCTATTGGTAGTAAAAAATACTTAACCAACTGACTTCCATATAAATATTTCTCTCCAACATCCAAGAGTTCATTTTCTAAGAAAACATTATCACTGTATTTTTCAGTATATCATTATTAATAATTTTTAAAAAGGTTTCGAAATAAAAAACTCCCTAATATTATTTATAATTGTACCTCTCAAGAAGGTAGTGTGGTTTCTTATGCTCGAATCATCTGTCGAGGCCTAATATGTTAAGAAAAGCACGATCTTTCTCGTTCACATGCTTCTTTAGTCTATTGAAGTGTGTATCTGTTTCTTTCCTTATTTCTTCTTTAACCTAAATTCTATTGTGGTCACTATATATATGTATCGTCATTTTTAATGTATGGTGATGCCTTTATGATATTTTAAACAATTTTAATTTAGAAGCCTTGAGTTAAATTTAAATTTTATTTACAATCTTATACTGAAAGTTGTGTTCCGTACAACAAGTGCAGTTTCAAAATTGGATTATATAGTATATATAATATACTTATACAATAGATGGATTTTTTAGGTCCTGCTCAAAATTAGCTTATGCTAATTCATCTTATTTAATTTAAAATTGATTAATTAATAAAAAAAAGAAAATAGTGTGTCATGGCTGTAAGAAATTTGAATTGTGGGGTAAACATATTGTGTTTTCATCTGATTATTAGCCTATTTAAAAAAATAGTGTTAATTTTTTTTAATCTTAAACTTTGAACTGTTTCTTGCTTTGATAAACCTAGTCTACTAGATACTAATATATCTTTAGGGGAGCTTATATCTCGCTCCCCTAATTATCGTAGAATTTCAAATATGGAACTACTTCAACGAAAAAACCAAAAAGATATCAACAAATAAGCCAAGTGTCGGAAATTAAATTGGCTTGGACACATTTTTCGAAAGCCGTACGACGAAATATGTCACGCGACACCTGAAGGGAATCCTCAAAGCAACATATGGTTTAGAACGATAACAAATGAAACTAATAAATCTTTAAATGAATTATGTTATATTTCTAGAGATAAAAATAGTGGGAGATTCTACATAACAAGTTTATGCTCCTGATAGAGTACAGCTAATACTTTTATTACTGGATTAAAGTTGCCACACTGAGGTGGAAATTTTCTTAATTTATTTTTAGGTGGTGGTTTTTGGTGGGTTAAAGTCTCACACTGTGGCTGTCGATACTTTCCACCTACTGCACCAGAAAAAAGTTTGAACTAAAATAATCTGTTAATATCCGATGATGTAAACGACTTGTAAATATAAATCTGTAAGCATTTTTTAAAGTATTTCTTAAAGTATTGAATAAATTTGAAGTATAAGTAAGTATATATGTTCTTAAAGCTGTTAAGGACAATTGGTCTGACATTTTTTGATTGTTTAGCCATAAGATTACATGATGGATGGAATGAACTCAAATCAGAGGATTCAAACTATGTAATTACAGCTTCTTATTCCTACATTACTGAGTAATGATTAAAAATCTAAGTACTGAGTAAATACTGAGTAATATTCAAATCGTTTCGATTCTGAACGCTACACTACGGAAAATTTCATTATAGAAATAGTTCTCGAAATTTGAAAATATTTGTCTGAAAACTAGTCTAAGTGTTTATTAATTGAACTGCGGAATAAAGCATTAGACTGCACTTTAAAAAATTTTGCTAATCTTTTTATTCACTAACGTTTTTCTTTAAATTTTTCTTAATGATTTTTCCAAGTGGTTAATTACTACAGACTAAAATATTCTATAAAATTGTTATTAAGAAGCTTGCACTTCTAAGTAGCCAACGAAAGCGCTTTTTATTAATACTTTTTCAATTTGTTTGCATTTTGTTGATTTAATTGGTTCAAATTTCCATTTCAGCTTAGAAAAGAAAAAGGGTTAATTACATCAACCAAAAAAGTGAAACCGAGTAATTTTTTCAAATTAAATCCGTAGTTAAAAAATGTAACCAAATAAAAGCACCTAAAATCAAATTCAACATAAAAGGGAAGTGCTTAATTGACACAGAAAACCACAACA
Organism: Teleopsis dalmanni; assembly: GCF_002237135.1. Classification (NCBI taxonomy): domain Eukaryota; kingdom Metazoa; phylum Arthropoda; class Insecta; order Diptera; family Diopsidae; genus Teleopsis; species Teleopsis dalmanni. The sequence goes on along the minus strand of NC_051846.1, from coordinate 168,213,520 downwards.
TTAAAAAGTTACTACCGAAACCGAAATGAAAAAGCTTGGCTTAGGCACAGGCCGGAACGCAGAGCTAAGAGTCCAGAAAACAAGACGAAAAAAAAAAATAGGTTAACCTCTTGAAATATTTTGTAATACTTGGAAAAGGAAGTTAGTATCGCTGAGTATGCTTGACGAATCACCCCTTTATGAATTTCATTAATATTTCACTTTTTAACTCATTTTATTTATAATTCTTTTTAATTTTTTTCTACTTTTTTTCCAAAGAAAAAATTAAGTTAACGATAGAAATAAACTGCCATTTTTTAGAACTGTGAAAGCGAAAATGAAAGCAGTTTTGGTATGTCTGAGTGTGGATAGATCGTATGTGTGTAAGGATGTTATAGGGCATGATGGTATAGGGAAGTTAATTGCTTGCTACGAAATGTGTATGAAACATTTTAAAACATAAAACTGAATAAAGTAGATTTCTGTACGTGCACACAAGTCCCAGTGCATAGTCCATGGCATGTCCACATGTAGGTCGTCGTATTAAGTTGGATACGTACTAGCTGTTTCTGCTTTTCTCAATGCATTATATATATACACATATATACATATATAGCTATATATATATATATATGGATATGTATACTCTCTTTTTTTGTTTTATAATTTTTACGGTCAGTGGCAATGTGAGTTATGTATAAAAAAGTAGCACGAAAAAGCACAGAAACAGATAATGACAAAGGATTAAAATGCCACACATTGCACTGAGCAAATTTACCATATTTTTTCAATTTGCTATAAAAATAAATTAAAGTTAAAATGTGTTTAAAGTAGTTACAAGGTTTTAGGTTAAAACAATTTAACGTAATAACTGGAGTGAGATTTCACTGAAAGCATTTAATATTAAAAATTCTTAATTTTTCCCATGTGCAATGAAATATGGTATAGCTGAATGTGTATGATATGCATAATTACATATTTAATACCTAGTGTTAATGAGTAGACATAATGACAATTACTTGACAATCATTTTGCAACACTTTTTGAAATGTAATAACTTGATTCCAATATTAAACAAACATAGACGACATGTTTCTTTAATGCTGTCATGGAGAAAGAAATATTTAAATTAATAAAGACTACCTTACATTTGGAAAATTAGAATATATTCTACAACGTCAGACACTCTCAGACACAATTATACAGTCATAGTTGGAATAAACTTTTAATTGTTACGAATATAAAAATAAAGCTTCGCAAGTAATTATTAGAAATATACACTGTGAGAATAAAAGAGGTATTACATTTCATAACACTGGAATTGAAATCAACACTGAATATTGGAGATTCTTTAACAAATGCAATATTTTTTTCATTTTTATTTTCATAATGCAGCAAATTTTAAACCTTGATCATTTAGAGCAGGGCTGTCCAAAACACGATTATGAATGTGTGTACCTATTTTTGCTGTTCTATAGCCTATAATTTGATCTGGACACCCCGATTTAGAGAACCTAAAACATATTTAAAAATTGGTCTAATATGCAAACTCTCAAAATCCCAAAGGTTTATATCTCTTAGGAAACAAATACAAATATTTTTAATCAAATTACAAGTAGTTTTATTTTAAAAAAAGAGTTCAAAGATTTTATCCAAATCAAAATTAATGAAGTTATTTTTGACGAAATCTTTTACGTTTGCTACATAAGGTCACTTTTACATTATTTTTGAAACTGGGCGCTCGCAACATGCTAGAATGTTATTTTAGGTCGACATCTCTTATGTTGGCCCTGCATAGCGAGTTGATCAGCTTGATACACTGTTCTTACGTTCCAATTCGTCGAATTGGTTAGCCTGCTTTCGGTGTGAGAATTTGAATAAACATCGATTAAGAACAAGTTATATATTGCTGTTGTCACTTTAACGTCGTCAAAACTTTTACTTACTTACTTAGAAATCGGGTTAGTGCACCCTCGATTTAGTCAATCCACCGAAGACACTATTATTGCGGTTGAAACAAAAAATGAAAAAAAAACGATAGAATTTTTTAAAGAGGACAGATCTTGGGTACTGAAAAAATTAATTAATTATTATGTGGAGGCTAGTTGAGTCAGTGCAGTTAAGCACTTTTACTCTCTATTAACTGCAAGGTTTCTTCATAACCCATCTCTACGCCTTGACTATATTATTGTTTATAACTTCATAATTGACGTCTGATCTGCATATCTCCCCGAGGAGCCTGTAATTATTTTGAGATTATATAACGCGGTGTTGGTAAGCCTGTCAGTTTTCGTGAATAATTTCAGGGGTCTATCGTTCATGTATTTTTTGATCGTATCACTATTGAGGTCCCTGAGGATATATTTTCATTAATTTAATTTTGTTTACATTTTTTTTACATATAATATTAATAATATATTGATACTAAGATTTATATACACAAAAGTGCAATAACAAAAAATAATAATAAAATGATTTGAAAGCATATAATCTTATGTATATTATATATATAGTATTATATTATCTCCAACCACAAATCGAAGAAATTCGTTTATTTTTATAAATATTTCGTTTCATAAAATTCGTTCCTAAAACAAATGACGACATACAATAATGGCTACAAATGCGGAAATGGCATACTTAAGCAAAATTGTTTAATACAAAAGCAATTCACGAAATGGCGGAATTTTATGTGTGCTGGTGTGTGTGTACTCAGGAATAAGCATAAAATGGAGAGTGAAATTGACCACATTCGTGTGTATTTGTAAGCCACTGTGTTAATGAAATTCTAAAGGAAATGTAAATGCGTTGTGGTCGTAATCACTTTTAATCGTTTATATGTGCTCGGGAGACTGCATTTTAATGAGTAAATTTGTATCCTTAATGCTTTCCATATTCGTAAAAGTCTCACGTGATCTTATACGTATGGTAAATTTAAAAAGCAATTGATTCGATATACATACATATAGTACGAGTAATGACTTTGTATGCACTATGGAGATAATTGCTATAGTACCGCATGGACTTTATATATGAACAAGTAAATCCATTTTAAGCTGTTAAGCTGTTAAAGTTGCGGTAAAACAAAATGAGGTTTTAAGAGTTTCACAGAAATTTCCAATACATTATTGTCTTTATTTGGAATGTACATGGATAGTATGCGGTGCCATAAATGAACTTATACGTATATATGTGGGTCATATTTATTTAATCATAATTAAAGTTCTATGAAACATGCAAGATATAAATATATTAATTTACAAAAAAGAGTCTTTGGATAGATAAAAGAGCAACTGACTTTAACATCTATGAGGTAGTCTCATAGATGAGTTTGGAATTTGCTATGATGATCAAATTGTGCATTATGATATGAAATATTAAAAGGGAATCATTGTGGATTTCTTTATGTATGAATCATTATTTTAAGATCTGTATGGTAGTCCTACATGTAGAGTTTATGATAGATAAAAAAATATGAGATCATTGTTTTCATTTTTTACGATTTCAAACAGTTGATCAGAATTTTACTTTAGTCACGATAGTCCATAAATACTTTGTCACATCTGCGGACGGCTAAAATTTCATAGCTTTCATAGTATTTCATATACTATAATTGCTATAAATTTCTAATCTATAATATGATATGATATGACTATTGTTAGAGAAGAATAGAACAACTTAGATTATTATAAAAATATAATTTTTTTATTATATTTCTTATATGTAAAGTTAACATGTTTTTTTACTTGTATTTAAAATTTAATTCAACTTTGATTTTCATGAACTTAATGATTAATAAAATTTGATGATTTTCATAAATAAATAATAATTAATTTACAATTTTTTTTTGGTGTTTTTTTGTATGGTTTTCAAAACATTTTTTTTTATTATTAAATAATAAATTTAAGGAAATTATTCTGCAACTCCATATACAGTCCATTTATCACTTGAGGGCTTCAATTCGAAGCAGTGTTCGTAGATTTCGACGCTTTCTGATTGAAGTTTGGTAATTGTAAAATCTGCGCCGCACTTGAACATTTTATGGAGAGTGAATTTGCTTATTATCCAGAATTTGAAATTGCATCTATCACAACCCATGGCACGATCTGGTAAATCCAGTAATAAGAAACGTTCAATATCGCTAATTTGTAGCAAGTTTTGAAAACGCCCTTGTACATCATTAAGTATGATGAAATTTGGTGCCTTGGTATCTTCAATTGGAGTGGTGAGATGATAAGGCACAGCATATAATTCACATGAGTTCTGACAGACTTGGAAGCAATACAAATTAGTTTTTGGCATATTATTCAATGGATCCATGTTACCAATTTTTTGATGCTCCACATATGCCGCTTCAACATCTTTTATATCAACTTGATTAGTAAGTGGTGGAGTTTCATCAGCATTGAATATTTCCTCATTTTCTTCTAAATCACCAAAAAAATTACATGCATACTCGTATTGACATCGTCGATGTTGCTGTTCAGATTCCTCTTCATCTCTATTCCGTAATATGTACTTCTCATAATCTTCCGTGTCTTTTATGCGAAATTGTAGAGGTAATTGTAAAGGTGTTTTCCGTACACCTTTTATAATTTTATTTTCCCGCTTGATTTTTAGTGTTACTCTTCTGACTTCAAATTCACTTAATTCCTTAGGAAAAGGATGACGAATCAAATAACCTTTTTGCAATGTCGATTTTATATAGTTTTTTATTTTAGTTTCTAATAGTATGAATGCCATATCAATAGTCTCAATGATATCGTAGTGATGTACTATTGAAAATTCTGCACTTTTAAAGTTGAAATCTTCACGTTTGATTCTTGCATGGAATATTACTGTAATTTTCAGCTCCTCAGCACTTACTAAGAGTAAACGTAGCAAATTTGGTATCGGATGCACACTTATATCAATTAAAAATTTACGCGCATCATGGTTGATACATTTATCGGAAATCATAAAAGTTTCAATATTGTTATTTTCGATTAATTGCAATTGATTCAATTTCTCTTTATCCAAGACGAGATTTTGATGAGTTCTTTTTTGCCAATGTTTGCTATATGAGTCCATTGTATCGCAGCTGCTATTGCATGAATTGCACTCGTAAACATCGCCATGCACGTGCCAACGATGATGGAACTTGCGGTTTTGACCATCATATGAATCGAATGTGTAAGAAGATTTTTGATGAAACATTTTGTTCAAACGAATGACTTCTATTAATTTCTTCTGTTTTTGAGAATTAATCTCGTCCATATATATCAGTTGCGCGTATCTAATGCTGAAATCAAACTAATGTCATAAATACGAATGATTCACAATTTATACTTGTGGTTGGGAACAGGTAAGATGATGCGTCGAAATGTCATTTATATGGCACGAAGACACAGGTAGTTATATTATTTATTTCAACTATCTTAGATGCAATAGAGAAAGATACTAAAGGCGTTAATCACTGTTTAGTAGACGTAAAATGGGTACCTGGTTGGACTATAAGGGTCGTTTAGTGCAATGGTAAGAAATAAGATTAAACGACCGTTGCATTTATTTTCCAGGAAGTTTAAATATTTGTCAAACAATATAATTGCAAGTAGCGTTAACAAAAAAATAAGGTCTATTCCTAACTTTAAATATATTATTTTGTTAACAAAAAGATCAATGAAAAACATTGTATTGCGTGTATTTTATTATCCTTTGAAAAATTTTTATGAAACAAATCCGTACGTGGATTATCTTTTGTTTTATAATTCACGAAAATTTTTTTTTGTACTTGTGCAACGATATTAGGATAAACCTCAACGTGCATAATGCACAGGACATCCAGTTTTATTTTTCTTGAAGGATTTTTATTACCGCATGGGTATCTTGGTCTGCAATGATATGTTGTCTAAAACAATTTTAGGTATTCATATTATAAAAACAATGTTATTAGATTTATATTATTAGCAGTATATAACAATCGATTATAAGGATTAATTTTAAAGTTTATATATAATTTGTAAAATATTGTGTGCAGACTGTTATCAATGAACAGTGAATTCAACTGGACTAAATACAGTATTTGACTTGAAATTGTGGAAAAGCATATGCACTGCGATCTCTTGCAAATTTTTGATATATAAGAAACTGATTGTCTATAGAGCTTGTAGTTATGGTGTGGTTGTTGATGATGCATTTTTTACTAATACAAATTCTTCTTCATACTGACTTTTTTATAACTTATTTTTTAGCCAGATATAATAGAAACGTTCTGAATCAAATTAATCAGAATCTTAATGAAATTGAGCAGAGCTTATGCTCTATATACTTTATTCAAAGAATTCAGAACGTAACTTTTATATCTATATAAGGTTAGAAAGTTTCCATAGAATTATTATTGGAATTGCAATACATTATTGCTGGTCTTGCGGTAGTTAATGTTGTAATTTGTTACTATAAGTAATACTTTATTTAAAGTTTTGTTAATAGATTGTCATTTCAGTAAAGAGTTGAGTCAAATTATTATTCATTAAACCAAAAACGAATCTATTAATAATATACTACCTAATTATTGCATGACCACGAAAGTTGGTATGAAAAATTTATAAACTTATAGAATTTCTTGAAGTAAGGGTTATGTTTAAAAATGTCTGAAATTTGATTCATAAAATTATCTCTATAAGGTGTAGGTAAAAATTAATATCTGGTTTAAGAAATTTATACATACCTGAGCCATTTTATTACACTTGTTACATCTCTGAAGAGCTATTTAAATGTTAAAAACTACATTTAAAAGAATTTTTAAAAAAATTTATGATATAATTATAAAACGTTTGTTATTAGAACTTCTCATAAATATCTACAAATATATATTTTTAATCTATAAAAATATATTGTTAATGACAGTTTAAAATAACTTTAAATATAATAAAATCTATCATAATTTGTATTATAAAAAAATTTTATAAAAAACAGTCAAGGCTATCTATTTAAAATAATTGATTTATTAAATCAAATAATTGACTTTTATAAATTTAGATATATTTATTGCATTTAGTATCATATATTGATATTGAATTGCACTAATTTTGCAATCTTAGGGAAGCAAATATAATAATCATAAAAGTTATAAAACCTACAACAATTTGTTAATATTACTTTAGAACACATCTACACATTACTTAGAAAAAAAGTGACGACAGTAAAAAAAAATTAGCGAAAATGGTAATTGCAACAATTTCAGGGTCAACTCTTCGTTTCCCTAGTTTTCACCTATAGAAGTTTAGGTAACAATATTTTAGTTAATAAATTTTAGTTCACATATCATTTCTTCAGGTTTGCAAATTTCTCAACATTTGAATATGTGGGTTTGACAATAATTAAAATAACTTCTTACCTGTTTAGAATAGGCCTGCTTGCTAAATGTTTTTCCAGTAGCTCTTCTGTACATTTTATATTTTTAACATTATTTTTTAATTACACTAGTTAACAAACTAAAATAAAATTTACGTATATTTTATGATATTTTTTTCTTATGAATTTTGGCTTATAGTTAGTTCTTTGAGATATATTAGGCTTTGAACACAATGTATAAAGAGAATGTTTATTGGAAAATAGATTATCTTTAGTATTAATTGCGATATCTTGTAAGACCCAATCGCATGTTTGTAACGTTCAGGATGAAAGAAAAAAAGAATCAACCTTAAAAATAATTTTAAATATGATTTTTGATTTTAATGAACATATATGCATGTGATAAATAATTAATTATATACATTATGTGAAGAATTTTGTGAAGTGTGTATTAACATAAATAATATTATTAAATGTTATTTTAAAATTTTAATGAAAATGAAATATTTAACAAGCTCTAGGCGTTTTAAAACTAATTTTGGTAAAATTAGTGAATTTAAAATAATTCAAGTTATAAATTAGCAGCAAATGTTTTGCTATATTTAAACTTTTGTATTCATTTCGACTAAAATGTGGCATTTTCCGAACAAAATTCATACAAAAAATTGCTTAAAAAGTTCGATTAGTTTAAGTTTTAGACTAATATTAAATCTATTATAATTTGCCAAAAATTTATTTGTGTGCTATTAAATTACAAACAGTTGTTTGCATATGTTGGTTAATTAATCAATAGATAATTTATTAAGACTATAAATAAATACTAGACTATAAATTTCACCATTAATATGACGTCATATTATTGAATTGTTGAGTAATTGTTTCGTTAGCAGCCTTCCTCTGCTAGCGTGATTAGTGGCTTGATGTCGCTAGTTGGTAGAATCGAGTACCTACATATCGTAGATCACCTGGTCCTTCCACTGAATATGCGGGCGTCTTCTAAAGCGGTTTCCACCATCAGGAACCGAATTGAACACCTTTCTAGTGGGAGCAATTTCTTTCAGTGAAGACGCTGATTTTTGCTTGCTTACCTATTTCAATGTTTCGGTATAGTACGTCATGCCATCCAATATGATATTCGTTGCTAACTCGGAAGAGATCTTCTAAAGAATTTTTCATTAGTACGCACCTTACACCTTTTCATAACTGTTAGTACTGTTAATAATTGTTCAAATTTCTGCACTATACAACAGAATAGGCATAATAAGAGACTTGTAGACCAAAGTAATATCTGTTGGCGACAGTGGTTATTCGTTGAAACTCTACAGTGACGTCATTTTTGGTTTTTCACAACTTCGATCTTATAGTTGTTAACAATGATGTGAGTCTGAAGACGCTCAGGAAATTTGTTTGTCAACAAAAAGTTCTTTGTTTTGTCCTCATTTACCACGAGATCCAATTGTTTCACTTGTTTATTTGAATTGAATAGAGCCTCACTGATGGTGCGGGTGTTCAGGCTAATATCATTATTGTCAACATACGAAGGCAGGATCACAATTTTTTAAAATAATGTGCCAGTACGGTACAAATTTGCTGCTCGAATTATTTTTTCTAACATTAGGTTAAAGTAGTTATACAATAAGGTGTCACTCTGTCTGAAACCTCCATTGATATCAAACGGCTCGGAGGGGTTCTTGTTGAATATTACTGTAAGTATAATTATAAATAAAAAAAGTTTCTCATAAATCTTATTATATAATAGATTATTTAATAATTTAAGTAGAATTTTGCGAACAATACTAATTTTAAATTAATAATGTAAACATAACTCTTGACCTGTTAATCTCTTGAATTTTGTTATATCTAAATGCATCCACAACAAAAAAATATATAAAAAAATTCTACATGATGATAATCGTTGCTTTAACCAGAAACAAGCCAAAGGCTTTTACAGTAGCATCACCGACACCACCAAGTATCATCAACAGCTCCGTCACCGTATCATGTTTCACAGTACTTATTTCCAGTTCAGTTGGCTAACAAAGTGTGCAGTTCCTGTCCGTTGTGCAAGTTCAAAATCTTTCCAGCATTTTTCTTCCTCTTTTTTTAGTTTTACATCTATTTGTACCCAAAGAAAATCCTGTTGTAAGCAAATGTGAACTAGTAAAAAGAAGAACAAGCATTTAGAAAAAATAAAAGAGGCTGCAAATAAATGCTTTCAAGTCAAGTACGAGTATGAGTATGTGTCCATAATGAGGTGTTCAAATACTTGTCATAGTTTCTGACTAAATTTAGCACTTAAAATTTTTGCTTGTCCGGAAGTTGTTAAGTGAATTTCGAAATTTTAAAATTTTTATAAAGAAAAAGATTTGTTTTTTACAAGCTTGTAGATATTTGTGAAAAAACTAAATTTGCATAATGATTTAATAAAATGTTTTTACATATAATTTTGTATATAATGACTTTTTTTATTTTAAGAACTATTTTCTTATAATAGTATTAATCCTTATATAATTAATAATAGCCATAATTGCAATGAATTTCCTCTCAAGTACTTCAACTGCTATAAATGGTTCTAATTGTACCTGCGGAAGTGGTTAAAATATCTGACATTTCATCAAAGCACTGTCAACGGCATTTAGCGCAATGTGTAATAATAGAGCTTTACCAAATATGTATAGTCCACGGTCCATGGCTTATGTACGTTTACGTGTACGTGTGACTTAATTTACTCACTTTGTGTCACAAAATACGCAAAAGGTTAGTGCATGTAAGTCGTGTGAATCACTGTTCTCCGCATACTCATACTTGCAGCTCACTTAGCAGTTCAGTCATTGCAGTTCAAAGCACCCGTCGCTATGCTCTAAAAAACGTTCCAAAATTCAACGCCACTTTCGGCTCCATTTTTTTGGCATACATTCGGTAATATTTGGCATGTGTGGGACATATCTGCAGCAATATCGGTACGTATGTATATATGTTTCTGATTGCCACTGCAAATGCAGCTGTAGCTAATGTAAGCCGAAGTAAAAATCAAAGCCAAAGAATTTCGTATGTAAAGTTTCATGGTAGTGTCTGTGGTGGCATTTGAACTTATTTAACATTTTTTTCTCGTTGAGTATTTTCTGTCATACGTATTTCATACAAAAGCAAATACAAATGCGCCAACACGCAAATATATGCATACCCACATATAAACGCATAAACGCAAGAATACACTTATAAACGCGTATACGCATACATGTACTTATAAACGCTTCTACGCATATATACACATAAATGCCTGCATACATATAACTGCATATATACATATAAACGCATATACGCATATAAATGCATATACGCATATATACATATAAACGCATATACGCATATAAATGCATATACGCATATATACATATAAACGCATATACGTAAATATACTTATAAAAGCAAATACGTTTAACATACATGTAAGCAAGTGTAACGGATGCTGTTAGCTGTACCACAACTCAAGGCATGCAGACTATCGGTTTTGAAGTTATTTCCGGTATTTATGCAATATACTTCAGTCTATACTTTTGTTCCAGTTTTCATTGTATTTTACAATTGGCGTTGTTGTTGTTTTATAAGCTATAACTACTACCGCAACGTTGGTTTCTCATGGGATTGCTTGCTATTGGAGTTCTAAATTGTTTGGCCTACAATTGCATTTTTTAGGACTGCATGCAGGACTCAATTGCAACATTAACACCAGCAAAACTAGACATAATGATTCCATTTGTTTGTGGTTTTTAACTAATGGAATAATATTAGCTCTGAAGGATAATGCTAATTAGTGTTTTAGCAATTTCGAAACAAAAAAAAACATTAATGAAATATATTATGCGGTTTTAGCATGAAATAGATATTTATTAAGGCTTTTTACTCAAATTTATATTTAACTAACTGCTACTTAAAAGAAAATATTTTAATGCAACTTAAATAATACAAAGTAATAATTTTCAAAATATGCACAAAAAGCTTTTAAAGGTCCTTTATGGTTTCAAGTAATTTTAGTCAAATTTAATATATATTATGTTACATAAATCTTTCCGAAAGAGATATCGTTAAGTGTACATTAATGGCACGAAACCTTAACATTTACACTAACATATGGATGCCTCCTCTTCAAAAAATGACTTTTCTGCTTTAAATAACCAAGCAAATTTGAGATCAGAAGTGTTTGAATGGTAATAAAGAAGTAACAACAAACATTTTTTAATTAATTTATTGAAATTTGACTGACTATAAAACGCTGTTTCGAGTATTACCAAGTACTCATTATCAGTGGTCATAATGAAATATTCAATTTTTTATTTAATTAGTTTATAGTCCGTATATAATTTGTTGAACTACAGTTTCGAGAACAGCTTTGAAACAAAAAAAAAAAAAAATAAGTAACTCAAAAAATAACTTTTAATTCGTTGAAGTTTTGTTTTTGAATAAAGCAGTATTTTATAAGTTCATTCTAATTTAAAAAGGATGATAATTGCTTGGGTTAATGTCACTTATAAATAAAGTGGCAAAAAACTTGGACCTTGAGCATTGCAAGTTTGTGCAATCTTGGCAACTTGTGAAAAACACGATTAGTCACAGTTTCTAATGTGACAGGCACGAGTACTAAGCTTGACATTTGCAGTCCAATAAATTATGAAAAAAAAGAAAAGAAAGCAAAAGAAAAAATTTCAAACTGTTTTCCAAACCTAGTTCATATTGTGGCTACATATTCGTGAGTTTGGAAACATGGCCTGGGGAAAGAGTTATATATAAAGAAATGACTAATTGCTAGAGTACAAGCCTATATTAAAGCTCTGTTATTCTTTTGGAAACGCGGAAAAATTTTGAAAACCGTTGAAATTAATTCCTAAGAGTTAAGGATAAATATATTGTCGAATAAAGTCTAATTTACCACAAATAATGTATATATTTTATACATTACAATATTATGGATTATAATGAATAATAAATGGGGTAATATGGTAGCTCTTAAAGCGCGTAGCACTGCGATCACGATTAATATTTTACCGTTTTAACTGAACAGAAAACACTCTGTCTTTCAATTGAGAGCAAAACTATTGGCTGTTGAGGGTATCGTTATTTTGGATGAGCATAAAAACTTCCTACTGGTAGAAGACTACTATTCTCCTACTTGATCAGTACAAAGCGGAACAGTCACATGGGATGTAACTCATTCGTTTTCAAACAAAGACGACATCCTATCTGTTCGGGTAAACTTAACTTATAAAAACAAATTGACTTTATAATTAATGATGAGGCTTAAGTGCAATAAAATCAAAGCTTAAAAATTTAGTTTTTATTTTTGTATTTATTATTATATAGTATTCAATATAACTGTTCCCGACGTTTCAAAGTTTGTTTGACTTTAAAAGCCTTTTTTTTAATTATAAAGAGTAAAAAAAGTGAACTAATAACTACTACTACTATTATTGCCGCTACTACTATTATTATTATTACTACTACTAATATTACTATTACTATTATTGCTACTACTACTATTATTATTACTACTACTACTACTACTAATATTACTATTACTATTATGGCTACTACTACTATTATTATTACTACTACTACTAATATTACTACTACTAGTACTATTACAACTACTACTACTACTACTAATACAACTACTACTATTACTACACTACTACTACTACTACTACTACTACTACTATTGCTACTACTACTATTACTGCTACTCTACTAGTAATACTTGCTCATTTCACACAGTACGGCACATGGACTCAAAAATTCTTCTAAATCTGACTCTATTTGGTGCTACTCTGTAGATATCGTTCCATGTATATCGTGCTTTAGCTAGCTCACTTTCAACCGTTCTTCTTCACGTTTTTACTGGTACACTAGGATTTCTGCTACTTTATGGCATGCTAACGATTGCCTCGCTATGTAATCTCTCGGTTGTCTAAGCGTATCGTCTATACATTTCCACTTTCGTATTTTTATCTCACTTTGTGTTGCTTTCTGAGTCATTTGACTAAACAGGCGTTCATTTAATGTTCGATCTGGCCATCATATTTCCAGAATTCTACATAGACAAATACTTGCATCTTTCTTTCTGTATGTCTGGAATGCTTCTTTGTTTCACAGCCGTAATACAAAACAGATTTTACTAACAACGACTTCAAAAAAATATACTATTTATACAACATTTTATTTTTAAATTTAATATACTGTAACTTTTATCTCAAATAACACAAATTGTTTTAAATATTCTATATTTTATAAATTTCTCAACAGATTAACCTCAGTATTTTTAAGCCACATCTTAACATCTCTGTTTTCTTACAAAAGAATTTCAGAACCACAATAGAAAAATATAATTTTCACATTTTATTTAAGCAATATGAAAATATTTTCAATATTAAATATTTTTATTTAACAAAATAAAATTTTGTTAAATGTAGAAATATTCCAAATAATATTTTGACTAAATAATTGCACAAATATTCAACGTAAAATTGACACTTTCAAAAGAATTTTAAATAACAAAATTCTAAAGAAATTATTTCGTCCTTGTCACAATTTAACAGGACGAAAGCAGAAAATCAAAACAGGATATTATCGAGGTTTACTTTTTTGTGAAGTGTAAAAATTTAATATCAGATTTTCAATTAAAAACAAATAAATAAATTGAAAATTTTGAAACATTCTTGAATTTTTTATTGAAACACATGTGAAAGGAGCATGCAACAAATGTTAAATGCATTCAAAGGATGCAAGGAATGCACATGAGAAATTGTAAAATTGTATTGTTAAATTTCAATTTAATGGAATTCCAAAATGTAATCCATCAAAATAACTAAAATAACATGTGAGAGTAGTGAAAAGTCAGTACAACATTTGTTCTATTTTCCCAATAGTTGATGTAGCATTCGAATGGCAGGCAGATTTGATAGTAATGAAAAATTTCTGCAATAAAATTTACCAGCAAATAAAAAAAAATCAAATAAAAAATAAAAATTTTTTACATAAAAATGCGAAAAAAAAAATATAAATATTGAAAATTATTTGCAACAAACCTAAAAAATATCGACGAAATACTTCTTCTACTCGCACATAATGTGGAAAAATGCATAAATAAATAACAAATATTTGCGATGGCAACGGAAATCCTTTGAAGAGTTTTTATTTTCGCTTTTATCGTGTTTGTTTAATGTTTCACTTCTACATAAGTTTTGTTTTTTTTTTGAATTTTTGGATTTTTATTTTTTTATAGTTTTTTTATATTATTTTCATGAAGCTGCTAAGTTCCCAACTTGAGATTTAAAAGTTTTTTATCTTTTGTGCTTAGCTCAAATATTTTGAATTCGTTTACAAGTTTTTCACGCGATACGAGTACATGGGTAAAGTTGACGTTGGAAGTGAAATTTCATTGAAAAATGAGATAAATTTCCTCACAGTGAAAAATAGGTGAAAGTAAAATTATTCCTTTGGAAGTACACGCAAGACTGCATTTTATATTGTTCGTTTCATAAAAAGTGCATGGTTTCTTTTACTCTTATTTATTATTTCTGCTTATATTATTACTTTTGAAAAGAACTTCCAGGAAGTTTTGATTCCACAAAACCTAAATACTATTATGAAAATCCTTTTGTAGTTTTTTACTTTGCACATAAGTTCATGTTCCCATTTGGTTGGCATAATTCTATGCATTTTAGTTGAAATTATAAGTACATTAAACATCAGTGATCATAGCTAAAAAATCAACATATCTTTATTTACTTCTTTTCCTGTGTTCTCGTCTATAAATTACTGAAACTAGGCAACCTCTGTCAGATTCTTATCGAAAGAGACAAGTACCTTAATGAATGGAACTCGCTAGGCAGTCGCCGGCCTGGCGCTCTTTTAAGAACATGGCGAAGAACAATTGATGCTGAATTAACATTACCGCGCTACTCATGGAACGACATCTGCACAGCAGCTCCAAATAGAAAAAGGTTTAGAGGAATTGTTGAGACCACTGTGCTCCACTGGGAGTTAATAGAACAAAGAAGAAGAAGACCTTAACGAATGGCAACATCGGTGGGATCTTTCTAAAAAATCAAGATTCGTTAATTCCAAATATAAAACTTCGAATTAAACGAGGATCTGGAGACTGGAAATTTCAATTAACGCAGTTCCATACGGGGCATGAATGCTTCCGTGAATACTTATACCGGTTCAGGCTTGCAAGTAAACCGTGTTGCCAGTTTTTTCCAGATAAAATTGAGAGTCCCGACTATATAATTAGAGACTGTATAAGATTCGTAGACACTAGTCAAAATCTAGAATTATTAATTCGTGAAGTCAGCCCTTCTACTATGGTAATGCATCATTGAAGAGTAGAGACTTTAAAAGTGCATAATCTCTAGAAATATAAACATTGTGAAAGCGGACGAAACACTTTGTACACAATTGGAGTGAAAGCATGCTTAGTGCTTTTCTAACCTGCCCTGTGAAGGAATACCCTAACTGGTCGTACTTCAGGGATTTCCAGAAGTTTGAACTGAGAATGTGGGAACTTTTTAGTACGTAGGTATGTATGACTCAATGAGTCATGCGTGAATCCGGCATGCAAATGGTGCGGACCATTTGTATCTTTAGAAAGTTTTCTTTCTGGTTCGACACCAAAAAAAAAAAAAACAATATTTTGTGGCGATATCATAGAGATAGCTATATTATGAACAATCTTGTCAATAACTTATTTAAACTTTTCTGCTAAGAGAGAATTACTAAAATCTTTTCAATTTTCTTTTAAAGCTCCGTGAATATTATAAACTGCTTGAATGTATCTTAAGGCTCTCTACTTGATTAAGTTTATTAGTTAATAATACTTAATAATATTTTCAAATACGGTATTGAACTTTATCTATAATTGTATATAAATAATTATCCAATGGCAACCACAAATACGGTAACAATTTCGGTGGTTCAAAAAACAGCTCTCTCTCAACATGAAATCATAATATATTTGTAAAGTTCTGTTATTTTCTGATTTGCTCTAAAAAAGCTTTATGTTTTCACCCTATCTTTATGAATGTAGGTATAGTATATATGCGTTCTTTGATTTATAGTGTACGTGGTAGATAGATGATTTTCCAATTCGAATCAGAGGTGGTAGCCTGGAGGCAGGTTTTACGAGAAGCATATACATGGATGGTCATCTTATAAGAGATCCTCCCTGAAGTAATGCGGAAGCGATCCCTGGAGAGAAAGAAAGGGGGCGGGGAGGTTTAAGTTCGTATACTACAAAGTAGGAGTCGGACACATCATTCCGACGACGGTTAGTTTGACGGTGCATAAAGCATTCCACCTCCTCACTATAAAAAACAAAAAAAAAAGTAGATAGAATGGCTATGCAATGATCATGTTTCAAAATTTTAGTTGACATTTATTTCGTATTGTCTACGAGTGGAAGCGCTGATAACTGTCAGTACGCGCCTTCACAACCTAAACTATTTCGTATGCAGATCCATACATACGTTTTCTATGCTTCAACCTTTTTAAGATTTTCTGGAAAACACTACTGCAAGCAAGGGAAAATATATATAGATCTCTTCTAAAAACTTTAAATGTCTTACTGTTGATTGTTCACTAAAACTACTACCATTCATAGTAGAAGGTATAGATATGGTTTAAGATGTAAATGACTGAATTTTCTGAAATTTGTAAAATCCTCTAGTGTTCATAGCTTTGGTATTATTTTAGGATTTAAAATTGTTTCATGTTTTTAATGAATTTCGCTGATTTATTCAGTTTGAAAATAATAGTAGCTAACGTTATGTTTTAAATCCTTTGGCTTAATGCCGAATAGTTAAAAACAACAAACAGTCTTGAAAAGCCATTGTATTTAAGAAACAAAAAAAAATTGTTTAAAAATGGAAAACAAATGAAAAACAACAAATGCGTGAATTTTTATATGAACAAAGAAAATAATCCAAAAAAAAAATAAAACAAAAAATATAAATAAAACATTTTTATTCAACACATACGCTTTAAGCCTTTCGACGCCACAAAGTAGGAAACGGAAGTTAAAAAAGCTTTATGAAAAAATTTGTGAACTATATATGAATTGGAAGTATTTACAGTTTTATAGAGTTTTCATGATTTTAATGATTAGTTAAACTTTTTTACTAAAGGATATAGAGTTAGTTAAATAGAGAGCAATTTTGGAAAGGGAACATTTTTGATTTTTTTTGTTGAATTCTGCTATAAGATGGATATGGTTTTTTTAAATAATTGGATATAAGATGCGTTTCCAAATAGTCAATGGTATAAACCCCATTCCATTCCTATACCCCCCATTCCAGGGAATGAACAATTAAAAAGTTGTAACATTTTTATAAAAAAACTCATCTTATCTCTTATAGAGTTGGAGGTTAGAGTTAGTCATAGAGGAATTTCGGAGAGGGAACATTTTTAATTTTTTTTTTGTTGAATTCTGCTATAATTTGGATATGCATTTTTTAAATCATTGGATATAAGATGAGTTTCCAAATGGTCAATGGTATAAATCCCATTCCAATAAACAGGGATTGCAAAATTAAGGAGTTGTAACATTTATATAAGTAAACTCATCTAATCCAGAAAGTGACCAATGCAATTACGTATAAGTTTATGGTTAATTTTAGCTGAAATTAAAATTAAAAAGTTTCTATATTTGCAACTTACTCATATGTATTATATTTACAAAATATATATTTGTGAAATGTATATTATAATTGGCATGCGCTAATTGATATGCTCGATTGAATAGTAATATGGCATTTTTATTTTTACGAAAATTATAACAAAAAAATATATATATTATATATATATATATTATTATATATATATATTATATATTATATATTATATATATAATATATTATAATATTTATATTTTTATATATAATATATATATATATGTGGGACGCAGATCTGGCAACGCCAGCACACGAGCATAAGGAAGTAAAAAAGAAGAAACAAACGTAGTGTGGCAGTGCAGAAAGAAGACGTGTGAAGTAATGACGTGTGTGCGGAAGAACAAACAGTTTTTTTCATTTATATATATTTTTTTGTAATTTAATTAATTAGTTTTGATTCTAATAAAAAGGAATCCTACAAATTGGGGGCTCAACAGGGATTTGAATTTCCGGCAATTGTGAAATTCAGTCTACACAATGACTTGCTTAAATGACTTCGTAAGCAGCAGCCTGCGCAGTAGCAGCAAAAACATAATAATAGCGTTGCATAAATTTATATACCAAGAAGAAGGTGATAGAAATAATCGAAAGAGATTGAGAGAATTTTCTGGATTCGATTACGACGAAAATGACAAGGCGTATGCAAGCAAATGCGAATATATTAAAAATAATTTGACTGAACGTGATTTGGTTTCAATTTGTATTGTACTAAATATAAGTTATTGTGTTAAAGATGTACAACTGCACATATTTCGAAATCTACGTAAAAATTTTTTGTTGGCCGAAAACGCAAACGACGATGAATGTAATGACGAAGAAGGAGATGAGAAAGTCGATGATGATGATGACGAAGAAGGAGATGAAGAAGTCGATGATGACGTTGACAGTAAACGCACTTTCAGAGGCAATGAACGCGAGTTTAAAAAATCTCGTGACGATAATGGCAATAAAATGTTTGAAGTGGATGATAATAATAAAGCAGCAGCGTACACACGTACAAAATTTTTACAAAGAGAAGCACCAAAATTTGCAATGAACTTTCGCGATATAGAGGACTCAATTAGACCATTTGATGGCACAAATATCATTTCGGTAGAAAGGTGGATTGAAGAATTCGAGGAACAAGCTGCACTGATGTGTTGGGATGGGTTTCAAAAACTAGTGTTTGCAAAAAAATCTCTTAGAGGCATTGCTAAACTTTTTATTTTGAGTGAAAGAGGTTTAAATTCGTGGTGTGCTTTAAAACACGCCCTGTTAAATGAGTTTCGAACAACAACAAATAGCGCACAATTGCATAAGCAACTTAGTGCTCGCAAAATAAAAAAAGATGAAAATGTGTTTGAATATTTTTATCAAATGAAAGATATCGCATCTCGCGGCAATATCGAAGACGAAGCGCTGATTCAGTATATAATAGA
This sequence comes from Teleopsis dalmanni, assembly GCF_002237135.1. Lineage (NCBI taxonomy): Eukaryota > Metazoa > Arthropoda > Insecta > Diptera > Diopsidae > Teleopsis > Teleopsis dalmanni. The sequence continues at coordinate 168,194,067 of NC_051846.1, read as the reverse complement.
TGGAATTAGAGACGGTTATGTAAATAAAATGATACTATATGGTGCAAAGAACCTTAATGAATTTAAAGACAAATTAAGATCATATGAAACAATGTGTGAAAAAAGTAAGCAAGTTAACGATTTTAAACAAAGCGAAAAGAAAAGTTTCTCAACAAATAAAACAGAAGTGAAATGCTACAATTGTGGTGAAAAGGGACATTTGTCCATGAATTGCAAAAATAAAAATCGAGGTACTAAATGCTTTAAGTGCAACCAGTACGGACATATTTCTAAAAACTGTGAACAAGCCGAAAACAAAATAAATACGCGCAGTTTACAGCAAAAAAACAATTTAACTACCAAATCCATTTTTATTGGCAATTTACAGTGCGCAGCCCTATTCGATACAGGCAGTAAATTTAATATAATTCGCGAAGACTTATACAACAAGTTGAATAAGCCTATCTTAGAAAAATGTAACGTATGTTTAATTGGTTTCGGTAGTGATCGCAATTCAAATAGGATTAAACCGATTGGACATTTTAAAAACTTAATTAAAATTGACGATAATGAGTTCATATTAGATTTTTATGTCGTTCCAATTCGGTGCATGGACTTACAAGTGATCATTGGCGAAGAACTATGCTTATACGCTGAAATTTTATTTAATCGTGATGGTATAAACGTTCGTAAAATCCTCGACGAAGACGATCCCATAGACGAAGAAGCTAAAATAATGAAAATTGACTTAGTAAATGACAACAAAACGATTGATATCGACAAAACCGCTAGTGAGAATGCGAGACGACAGGTACGTGAAATGATCATAAATTATCAGCCGAATCAATGTAAAACAACACAAGTGGCGATGTACATAGTGCTCAAAGACGAAACACCCATTTATTCTAGGCCGCGTAGATTACCGTTCACGGAGAGATGCAAGTTTCTAATGAGAAAAGTGGAATTTCTAGGGCACACAATACAAGATCAAAAAATATCACCGTCAGAAGTTAAGGTTGAAGCTCTACGCAAATACAAATTGCCGCAAACATTAAAACAATTGGAAAGTTTTCTTGGGTTGGCGAGTTATTTTAGAAAATTCATACCTAAATTCTCGCTAATTGCCAAGCCTTTAACAGATTTAAGGAAACAAAATGTGAAATTTGAAATAAAAGATGAACAGATTACTGCATTTAATACGTTGAAGACCATCTTAAGCGAAAAACCGGTACTAAACATTTTTAATCAAAAATCTGAAACGGAAGTGCATACAGATGCTTCGATAGAAGGATATGGAGCCGTTTTATTGCAAAAATCACCAGACGACGAACAATGGCATCCTGTGTATTATATGAGTAAAAAAACCACTGACGCACAAAGAAAATATACAAGTTACGAACTAGAAATATTGGCTGTTATTGAAGCTTTCAAAAAGTTTAGAGTATACATTCTGGGTATGCATTTTAAGCTCGTTACTGATTGTAACGCATTTGCGATGACATTGGGAAAGAAAGACTTGTGCACGAGAGTAGCCCGTTGGATATTGTTCTTAGAGGAGTACGATTACGAAGTTCAGCATCGTGTTGGTTCGCGAATGAAGCATGTTGATGCTTTAAGCCGCTACGCCGTTATGTGCATAGATGAAGATAATATTCTTTCTAAAATACGGAGAGCACAGATGCAAGACGAAAACCTGAAAACGATATCGGATATTCTACAAGAAAAATCTTCATACAACGATTATTTTAAGAAAGGAGAGTTGTTGTATAAGCTGAGAAATGACCAAGAACTTATTGTTGTACCTAAGAGTATGCAGCGTGAAATAATTAGACATGCACATGAAAAGGGACATTTTGCCGTAAAAAAAACAAGTGAACTACTCCGAAATGACTATTTTATACCTCAATTGGAAGAAAAAATACAAAAACACATTATGAATTGTATTCCATGTATCGTTGTGAATCGGAAGCAGGGTAAGCAAGAAGGCGAACTACACTCATTGATTAAAGAAAGTATACCATTACACACGTACCATGTTGATTTTTTGGGACCATTAGAATCAACGAACAAACAATATAAGCATATCTTTGTCGTTATTGACTCTTTTACTAAATTCTGTTGGATATATCCAACTCGAACCACATCAGCTAACGAGGCTATATCCCGATTGCGTACGCAAAGCATAGTTTTTGGTAATCCTAATCAAATAATATCAGACCGAGGTGCTGCTTTCTCTTCAGATGATTTTCGTAAGTATTGCGAGGGTGAAAGTATTAAACACATCAAAATTACTACGGGCTTAGCCAGGGCCAACGGACAAGTCGAAAGATTGAATAGCATAATTGCACCAGTTTTGGCAAAATTAAGCATGGCAGATCCAACTAAATGGTATAAAAATGTTGACAAAGTGCAGCAGATAATAAACTCCACGTATTGCAGAAGTACTGGAACGACGCCTTTTGAATTATTAATTGGTGCTAAAATGCAAACAAAGGAAGATATTCAGATCAAAAAAATTATCGAAGAGGAAATTACAACGATTTTTAATGAAGACCGAGAAGAAATGAGGCAACGCGCAAAGCAACAAATACTGAAAATCCAGTTAGAAAATAAGAATGCATATAACCAAAGACGCAGGCCAGCCGTAAAGTACAAAGTAGGCGACGTAGTCGCAATCAAAAGGACGCAGTTTTCGGGAGGACTGAAGCTAAAACCAAAATACTTAGGACCTTACGAGGTCGAGAGAGTTAAATCAAACGATACGTATGATGTTATAAAAATCGGAAAAAGCGAAGGGTCAAAGCGGACTAGCAGTTGCGCAGAGTATATGAAGCCTTGGGCAGTTGCTGACAATGACACTTCATTCGGGTCGAACGAATCGCAGGATGGCCGATTGTGGGACGCAGATCTGGCAACGCCAGCACACGAGCATAAGGAAGTAAAAAAGAAGAAACAAACGTAGTGTGGCAGTGCAGAAAGAAGACGTGTGAAGTAATGACGTGTGTGCGGAAGAACAAACAGTTTTTTTCATTTATATATATTTTTTTGTAATTTAATTAATTAGTTTTGATTCTAATAAAAAGGAATCCTACATATATATATATATACATATAATAAAAATACTAGCTTCAGATATTGCTTAAGTTACCTGTGGTGAAGTATCTCTTATAAATACTCTAATTATAATAACATTGGAAATACTTTATGGATAGTATTTATTATTATTGTGCAGAAAATATTTATTATTATTGGACACAACATTTTTTACACTTCTATTTTATTTTCTTGTTGTGTCTATATCAGACATGGACAGCGATATCTTCAGTTTTAGCATTGGCTAGACTCTAGCCCTTATAAATGCTTCTACCTTTTTAGCTAATTAAAGAGGATTCAAAGTAATAAATAATTGTTTCTTATGTAGCTATTCTTATTTTAAATTTCAGGATATGTACTTGGATATGCGCTAGTATGAATCTGACTAAATATTAAAACGAATTATTTTCTGCAGCTCCTGTGTGTTTTGTTTTTATAATATTACAAATATCCATATTTAGCCATGGGCAGATATAAAGTTAAATATGAATTAGCTGATGTGCTGGGGTGATAGTTTACCTCTGTTAATTTAAAAAAATTTATAAATAATTTAAATGGTGTACTTTGTAAAGTCTTGAACTTGAAACGTTTTGCAATGTTTGACTTAATTTGCTTAGTAAATGATGTAAAGAATTTTATTTTATATTTTGTGATTTACTTAATATTTAAATATATATATATATAATATTGGAGTAAAGTTCACCTCAGTTGAATTTCTAGAGGCTATACATCCCAGGTGCAGTTTATCGAAGGACTGTGATCTTTTGAAGCATACACAGCATATAACTAATTTTAGAATCTTCTAACTATATTGTGTTTAATACTATGCTCAGGCACACCTTAATATCGCAGAAATCGTAATTTCATCTTCGTTCCAGCGAAATTGTTGTTTTTTAGAACGGTGAGAACGAAATTAACGAAAATAGCCTTAATTTCGTTGACAAATTTTCAGCAAAAGATAAAATTGAGATAATGAAAAAGTGACTTTTTTTTAAAATAAATCTCAGTCACAATTGACTCTAATAAAACCGGGAAAATATTTTGAAAGTAGTACAAATTTTTACTGTAACTGTTATTCATTTAAAATAGAGTGAAAAATAATAATAAACATACCTAAAATCCAATGAAGTTTATAAAACTACTGTATGTCATCCTTTATAGTTACAATAATCAACTTTTAAAATTTCCCAGATACAAATGATGTTTGGAACATGTACTTTTTAATATTAACATTCGATTTTAATTCGAACTTAAAAACATCTGATTTCTTTAATTTGAGGCAGTAATAACTATTTCGAAATTAACTTCATTTCATTTTTACGAAATTAAGGAAATTTGGCTGCCTGAACATAGTATAATAATATTGTTTCATTTTAGTTTATTTCACTGCATATTATTTAATATATAAAATGTATATATATCATGTATATATGTATATATATATATCATATTATTATAATAGAGTCAACATAAGGAATAACAAATAATAGTCAGATTTCGGTTTTTTTATTCAAAATCCTGAACTAAAATCGTTACTACTGTTATAACACAGTCGTATATATATCACACTTTACTGAGTAAAATTCGGAATTAATAAATTTTTAGCTGGATTGAACCTCAAACTATTGATTGCATGGACTTCCCAAATTATCTGACGAAATGTGATAGTGCCATTGTTTCGACTTTGTGGTCAAATACTTTTTCTGTTTTCTCTGCAGTCACCAAAACCGAAACGTTCTACTAAAATTTCATTCTAATAGGAACCAAAAACATGATTTAAAAATTTTGTTAACTTCACTCAAATCGTTGTGGGACAGGATTTGAGGAAAAGTGTTACAAAGTGGTTTTAACTTTTATTTCAATTGGTGCGCATTAAGCCATCAACTCATATGAGAATTGTGCTAAAATGTTAAAAAAGTGAAGTGAAATAAAAATTTATGCAAAAAGGTGTTCAGCGTACGTGTACGCGTACGCGTATCCGTATCCGTATTCAGATGAGGCGTTCCGTTTCGAATTGCGCATATGAAATGCTAAAAATTTATTGCTTTGAAATTTATACCAAATTGAAAAGTAACTTAATGATGCGTTTAATTAGATTTTCTCTCTGAAATACAACACAAACGATTTGCGTAAACTTTGAATCACTTCAAAGCGAAAGGTGAAGTACCTAACAAATATTTATTAAGCATTTTATTCTCTTAAACTTTAGTATTCTGTTTGAATTTGAAGATTAAAATCTTATTGGTTTTAAGAGTCATTAAGTATGTTGTATATGTGAATTTTGTTACATGGAAATCTGTTTAAACAGATGTTGTTAGAGAATTAAAAATGAAAGTAAAAAGCAATTATAAAGTTCATTTTATACAAGAGAAAATTTTACTTTATTTATAATCGATTGAAATTTTTAATATATTGATTAAATTGATTTTTAACGTCCGTTTTGAAGAAAGATACTAAGTTCTTAATATAAACTATTGTTTTCAGTAGAAAGTTTTTTAGCGAAGAGTAGTGAAATTGCAACAACAAAATTTATTTTTATTATTTTTAGTTAATTGGATTTTTGGCGGACCAAATACCGACCATCAGTGGTCTTGGAATTACAGTTAAACTTCCATAACTTGAAGTACTCTTTTCTAAAAAAAGATTTGACTTATGGAGACTTCATATCAGGGAATTTTTTCAATATTTTTTATTTTTAAAAGATTAATTTTTAAAATATATATTTATTTATTTGAAATCAAACACAGCACAGAAGTGATAGTAAAGTAAAATATTCAGAAAATAGGGTTTGTGATTTTAATTATTTTTTTTATCAGTAAATGGTTTGTTCAGTACCTTTCCATTTATCAAGCCAACCAGTGCTGTTAAACATTTGATTTGTAAAAAGGTACTTCCCCTAACTGCAAAATGTATTCAAACTTAAAACAAAAATTTGACATATAGTATACAATTTCTTATATTGCTATTAGCATGTAACAATATTTTTATTCTGGACTCTCAGGAAGATATGCTGATTTAAGGTCCGTCATCAACTAAAAGACAAATAAATGATATGATTTTTTTTTTAGCCTAGTTAAAGCCTAGTGTGGAGTAAAGATAAGCCCCCCAGCCATTATAGAGTAAAAGTGCGTAATAGCACTAACTCAAGAAGTAGAAGAATCAAGGATTCGAATTATACAGAAATTGGAGTTATAGACGTCCGAGTTATGGAATCTGAATTATATGTAATTTGCTCTCTTAAACCCTGTTGCACTCTTTTTAGTGCGAGTTATAGAAAATTCGAGTTATAGAAGTTCGATTTATGGAAGTTTGACTGTATTTCTTATATTTAATAATACGTAAACAATTTTTTAAGACTGCACGTACCAAGGACTGAACTTGTGAAGAATTTTGCGTAAAGAACTAATAGCTAAATTGCGTACCTACTTCCTTAGCTGACCACTACAGACATGAGTCGCCCTAAGTCGCATGCAGTAGCCTGATTAGCCTGATCAGTGTTGATAGTACTGAATACCTCCACATTGTTGCTCACCTGATAAAATTATCGTGAGTTTTCTTGATGTGACTGTGTTTATAACATAGCTTATAGTTAGTTTTTATAGTTGTCATTAGTTTTATCAATTTACCACTGCATTTTTGAATTTTTTTTAATTTTACTAGAAATAATTGTAACTGATTTTAAGAAAAAATAATGACGAACATTTTTTAATTTTAAGTAAAGACATTTGAGCAAAATTTGTGGTTTCAGTTTTGATCAAGGAGTTAAACCGCTACATCTCAAAGTAAGTTGTATTCACTAAATTCGATTTATATCATGTGAATATATTACCCTCGCTTTGTAAGCCGGCGTATCTGCCTTTTACAAAACTGATGGCTTTGTAACTGTGATAGTCACAGTCACAGATTGATAGTCACAGAATATATATAAACATTTAATTTTATTAAGTTATTATGTGGGAAGCTCTTGTAAATTGTAATTAAATAACATATTTCGTTTTTATTAAAGAAGATTTCTTAAACTAAGCAGTAAAGCATGAAGTTCAATTTATTTATGATATTTTAACTTTTTTACTTTATAAGCTTTCACAGCTTCTGATATTATGAATATCTTGCAGCAATAGAGAAATTGCAGTTCCTCCAAGTGCACGCATGGAATATGTTCGCACTGGAGTTATGATATCTGCAACTAAAAATTTCGTAAGGAAAAAAATTTGAAATTATGTTGGTTGTACTGCATTTTTTCTCTGCTCAAACATGCAAAACAATATTTGCAACAATTTTCAGTTTCTTTGCAAAGTTACGAAGAAAAAATAAATAAAACGTGGCTTCGAGTGTTTCACATGAACAAATATGCAACAAAACACTTTCAAATTTATTGCTTTTAGAAGCAATTTTCCATAGTTGGCTTGAACAATTTTTTTCCAGACGAACATATGGAATTACTGGAAATATTTTTTTCTTGGCATAACTTTTAAGCAATTTTAGAATTACTAAAAGGAAGAGAAAAAATTGCGTTTTTTACTTATTTTAATTTTTTTTTAAATCATTTTGGTAGACTATATATGCGTCACAAGCCACTAGAAGTTAAAGGTTCGTAAATGAATTTAAATTAAAGCATAGTTTGAAGTAGATTACTTTGAAGAGCAGCGAGGATAGACAATAGATTTATCTAAAAATGTAATATCGATAGGTCAATTACATCTTTTGAATCATAATTGCTAACGCACTCATGAAATCATGTAAAATTTAACTAGATACTGTTATATAACCAAATAATTCCGTCACTTCTATATGTGTGTTTAGCGTTCAACAAGACCTCAAACATTATTATTCGCCAGCTAAAAATTGCACAAAGTCAGGCTCTGAGGAGACTTGTCAAGGTACCATGGTACATTAGGACGAATGACATCCTATATAACCCTGAAACTATATATGAAAACTGATGGGCTTACCAACATTGCGTTATCGAATCTCAGAATGGTTACAGGCTCTTCGGAGAGGTATACAGATCTGAGGTCAGTTATCGCTTAGTCTCATGAAGTGATAAACAATAATTCAGTCACGGCGTAGAGAGGGGTTATGAAGAAACCTCGTAGTTAGTAGAGAGTAAAAGTGCTCAAGTGCACTGACTCAACTGACTTCAGCTAGATATGGTTTCAGTCTTTATGGTTTCGTGACATTGTCGTTCAACCATCGATGCTAATTCGTCTTACATCACCTCTTACAATATCAAACCAGCGTTAAAGCTTTAGTTTCTTTTTCGGTTTTCGGATCACAATACACCATTCGTTGATTGGAATGTTCCTTCAATGCTATATAATTTTTGTGTTCATAAATACATTACATGACCAGCATATCCAATTTTCTTACACTTTATTTGAAAAGATCAGCAATTCTTCTGTTGTATCGACGATTAAATTCACTTTATTTGTGTTAATAAAATAGATTTAATTAATTAACTAGTAACCTGAAAACTATTACTTGTTTCGAATGAGTTTAATAATAAATTTACTATATTATTTAATTTAGTTTATTTTAACGTTAAAGATTTGTCATTTTTATTATTGTCGTAAAGCTATTCCCTTGAAGTTGTGCTTCTGCATTTTATAATTCATAAAATAATTCAATTTATTAAATAGTTTAATCTCATAACAAAAATTAAAGAAGGATTTTATCAACATCTATTAAGAACATTAAAATGCTATTTAATTCATGTCGAATAAAAATCTTTTTAGTGTTTATTTTGCTTTAATGCAGTTTTTTATTTCTTTTTTTTTAGTACATTTACAATAAGATTTAGTTTTGAACAGTTTTTTTTAATATTATTTTATAAAGTGCTATAAAAAGTCCTAATTTAATTTAATTTAATTAAACATTTTTTTATTATTTATTTTAACTAATTACATTTTTATACTCCTTGTACATAGTGCTATTTGAGTGGCACTTAAGTTTGTTATGATATTCGTAAGTAAAATGGCTTTACAAAATTTTAAAGCTTAGACTTATTTTTTTCTAACATTTAGAAGCATATACCCTATTAGCAGAGGCGAGGCGTCGAATGGTTCAGAGTGTTCACTGAACACCTTAACAAAGCTTCCTTTTTAGATTTTTTTTTATTAGGTAAATAATCTCGCTATATTGCTACTTAACATTTTTTATAATAGCTTTTCCAAACAGATTAACATAAACACAAAACGTAGAATACAAACAAAATCACACATGTGTTAGTTACACCCAACATTACTTACAATTAATAAAAGAGAATACACAGTCCTCTTAAAATATACTAAGGTTCAAAATTAAAACTGCACCGCGTTGCTTACAAAGCATGCAAATGAAATAACATTCACATTGGGACTATGTTCAATATTGAATACACAACACAAAACATACAAACAAATATATGTACGTAAAATAATCTTAACTCTTAAATTAATGCGTGCAAGCAGTTCAATAAAAA
>NC_051846.1:168165993-168184435 GCF_002237135.1 Teleopsis dalmanni | reverse complement strand
TTGTGGTTTTCTGTGTCAATTAAGCACTTCCCTTTTATGTTGAATTTGATTTTAGGTGCTTTTATTTGGTTACATTTTTTAACTACGGATTTAATTTGAAAAAATTACTCGGTTTCACTTTTTTGGTTGATGTAATTAACCCTTTTTCTTTTCTAAGCTGAAATGGAAATTTGAACCAATTAAATCAACAAAATGCAAACAAATTGAAAAAGTATTAATAAAAAGCGCTTTCGTTGGCTACTTAGAAGTGCAAGCTTCTTAATAACAATTTTATAGAATATTTCAGTCTTTAGTAATTAACCACTCGGAAAAATCATTAAGAAAAATTTAAAGAAAAACATTAGTGAATAAAAAGATTAGCAAGATTTTTTAAAGTGCCGTCTAATGCTTTATTCCACATTTCAATTAATAAACAATTAGACTAGTTTTCAGACAAATATTTTCAAATTCCGAGAACTATTTCTATTATGAAATTTTCCGTAGTGTAGCGTTCAGAATCAAAACGATTTGAATATTACTCAGTATTTACTCAGTACTTAGATTTTTAATCATTACTCAGTAATGTAGGAATAAGAAGCTGCAATTACATTTGAAGCCTCTGATTTGAGTTCATTCCATCCATCATATTATATTTTGGCTAAACAATCAACAAATGTCAGACCAATTGTCCTTAACAGCTTTAAGAACATATATACTTACTTATACTTCAAATTTATGTAATACTTTAAGAAATACTTCAAGAAATGCTTACAGATTTATATTTACAAGTTGTTAACATCATCGAATATTAACAGATTATTTTAGTTTAAACTTTTTTTTCTTGCGCAGTAGGTGGAAAGTATCGATAGCCACAGTGTGAGACTTTAGCCCACCAAAAATCACCTATTAAAAATGAATTAAGAAAATTTCCACCTCAGTGTGGCAACTTTAATCCAGTAATAAAAGTATTAGCTGTACTTTATCAGGAGCATAAACTTGTTATATAGAATCTCGCACTATTTTTATCTCTAGAAATATAACATAATTCATTTAAAGATTTATTAGTTTCATTTGTTAATGTTCTACTCCAGGTGTTACATGGTCTTTCTTAGTGTCTGTTGCTTTGGGGATTCCCTTCAGGTGTCGCGTGACATATTTCGTCGTACGGCTTTCAAAAAATGTGTCCAAGCCAATTTAATTTCCGACACTTGGCTTATTTGTTGATATCTTTTTGGTTTTTTCGTTGAAGTAGTTCCATATTTGAAATTCTACGATAATTAGGGGAGCGAGATATAAGCTCCCCTAAAGATATATTAGTATCTAGTAGACTAGGTTTATCAAAGCAAGAAACAGTTCAAAGTTTAAGATTAAAAAAAATTAACACTATTTTTTTAAATAGGCTAATAATCAGATGAAAACACAATATGTTTACCCCACAATTCAAATTTCTTACAGCCATGACACACTATTTTCTTTTTTTTATTAATTAATCAATTTTAAATTAAATAAGATGAATTAGCATAAGCTAATTTTGAGCAGGACCTAAAAAATCCATCTATTGTATAAGTATATTATATATACTATATAATCCAATTTTGAAACTGCACTTGTTGTACGGAACACAACTTTCAGTATAAGATTGTAAATAAAATTTAAATTTAACTCAAGGCTTCTAAATTAAAATTGTTTAAAATATCATAAAGGCATCACCATACATTAAAAATGACGATACATATATATAGTGACCACAATAGAATTTAGGTTAAAGAAGAAATAAGGAAAGAAACAGATACACACTTCAATAGACTAAAGAAGCATGTGAACGAGAAAGATCGTGCTTTTCTTAACATATTAGGCCTCGACAGATGATTCGAGCATAAGAAACCACACTACCTTCTTGAGAGGTACAATTATAAATAATATTAGGGAGTTTTTTATTTCGAAACCTTTTTAAAAATTATTAATAATGATATACTGAAAAATACAGTGATAATGTTTTCTTAGAAAATGAACTCTTGGATGTTGGAGAGAAATATTTATATGGAAGTCAGTTGGTTAAGTATTTTTTACTACCAATAGAGTACAATATTAACATATCTGTTATATTATAGTGGGAAATTAAAATTAAAGCTTAATATCTTTAAGGCTAACATTTATTATGGTTTTATGTACGAATATGAAGTGTTAACACCGATATTTCTTAAACAGATAAAACTTAAAATAAAAACAATCAAATTGAATATGTTATAAAAAAAATTTTAACAAAATTTAAATGTTCTTTTTTTATTATTCTGACTACTGACTACTTTAACATTATTTATTTTTATTGCTTAATTATGAATACAACTTATAAAGCTATAGGTCTAATGGTGTACTTTTATGTTTTACCGAAACCTTTTTCAATCTCTTAGCAATACAAAAAATAATAAATTTTGTGTTATTTTATATAATTTTTAGTTTAAACAAATAATACCACAATTTAAATAAATCGAAAGCCGTTTTACAGGATTAAAGTATTAATACTACTATTGATGCAATTGTGGTTAAAAATTCCCAATTTTAAATCCTCTCAGATATGCATTTAAATTGATATTATAAAAAATGTTTACACCAATTTAAGTTGCCAAAAATTTTTAAATTTTTTAAGTAAATTTTTTTTCGATTATTTTACAAATACTTTTTTATATAAACACATTTTTTTTTGCTTGAATTAAATTGAGTAAATTGAGGACATAAATAATTTTTATAGTTTCGTTACAATTACCACAGAAATGTTGTTCATACATTCTTTTTTTTTTGAAGTTTTTATTTCAAATATATTTGGTTAAAGTTGTACTTTCGGTTTTCAATTATAATTGTAACCGTAAGGCAAGTAAAGATCTCTTTTAGCATTTTTAAATTTTACTCTTCATAATGAAACATCCTTTATGCCTGTAAACGTATGGAAGTTTTCATAGAACCAAGTCAAATATAGTTTGAATAAAAGTTTTAATTAAAATAAAATAAAAAAAAAACAGAATTTGTAAAAAAAAATTACTTTAAATTAATAACCTCCACAATTTTAATTACTAAGAATTAAAATTCAATAATTGTATATAATTTAGTACATTGACTGTAAAAAGACATATTTTTAATTCATCAATAATTTAATAAATTCGAAGAAATAGTCAAATTTTAATTTTTCGTTGTCATATCAATTACTTATTAGTTAATTATTATAAAATTTAGCATTCATTTGTTATTACTTTTACAATAACGATTCTCAAGGTTAATGAATTTGCAAAAAATAAAATCATGGTGCTTTTCTATATTACATTAAAATTATTTATATCAACGACTATACAGTACATAAATTTTTTTATAGAATGTAATAAATAAACCAAATGAGAATTATAAATCTATCTCTAATTGTCATGTAAATCATAACTGTTGAGGGTATGAAATGGTTATAATTGATTTCGATATTAAATAAAATTTTAAAATAAGGTTGGAATAAAACGTGTTTAAATTCCAGTAAACGAAGTTGTTACTTTTACTATACCGCATGTGAATTTAAGTATAGTATATAATAAAAAACATTGCCATCCTCAAATTTTTTAATAGTCTCTCCATCTGATTTTAAACGCATCATATATAATACATACATATATAACACATTAAAACTTGTAACAATTGATTGGTTTGGGCTTGGAGTTAATGGAAAAAATGGTAGAGGCAGGTGATAGGTTTTTGTTCAAATGTGACAAGCATATTGATATCATTTGTTAAAGTTAAATCAATTTCCTTGCCACCGCTCTTAAAAGGTATCAGCTACTTCCATGCTTAGAATAATTTCAAACTTCGCATGAACTCAATCCTTTTGGCTTCCAGTACAGCAAAGATTGATTCAATTTCGTGCATGATATTGCGTGGTTTTAACAAAGATTTTACCAAATAGTAAATATAATAATTATTATAAATTTCTTATAAAATTATAAAAAATATGAAATATTAAAATTCGTTCTAAACTTTAAAATCTCCCAAAATTTTTTGGATGTTTGACGCTAGGTAGTAGGTAGGTGAAATGGAAGAAGGAAAGAGTCCTCCTCAATAAGCTAAGAAAGCCTTTTGATTAAATATTTCGAGTAATAGTGTGTAATAGAATAGAACCATCCGGATGCATTGATAAAAAAACAAGTATTTGGCAAATATTTATGTCGGAAATATTGACGTATGTGTTTCCAGTGACTAATGCTCACTGTGTCCGGGTATTGTCATTTAGCAATACACTGAGAATATAGGCTTGTAACCACGAAAATGGCTTCAATTAGTAGATAACCAAAGGTTTGGGCACGAAAATAAAGTTATCATAAATAGAATGCAGCGTCCAATAGCTTAAACCTGGCTCAAGACAACCCTGCATATAGACACAACAGAGCATCTGGTGTGTTTTCTTCGAGTATCGATGGACATGTGCTACAGATAACATAAGATGGCCAGATATCAACATCGACACTTGCGATTTACTTTTGTGTACCAAGTCAGAAGTTCTACATTTGAAGTAAAGAGGCCATATAGCTCTTGATCTGGCTACTGAAACAGTATAAGCCAATTGAACATATTTTTTCTGTTTATTTTGGAAAATATAATTTATTGATAGATTCTAGAAAATTGATATTTTATATATTTTTTCTTTACTTATAGCATAACTTATCTAAGCTATAATTAAAATCTTTATTTCTTCTTAAGTCTTTTAGATATTTGGTTAAGTTCAGCTATACTGGCGATTGTAAAGATCCATTTAAGCCTATTGTCTCACTGTGTTACCATATAGGAAATTCAGCAGTTTTTACACCACCTTGAATCTTAAGCAAATTCGAAAATACTCTTTACAAGAATTTCCTGACGCTGTCCAAGATCCTCAAAAACAGAAGCTCCTTAAAAAGGAAATTGGCGCCACGAATACATTGGGTAGTAGCAGATGTTAATCATCCGCTCCACAACTGTGACAGGATGATTAAAAAGGTCATGCAATCTTATAGCATAGTGCTGTAATCAGCTGTGACCCCTCAACAAGCCTATGAGGTATCTCAATCAATGTGCTGCATTTTTTTCGTAGTAGCATACGGCCAACGAAAGCGCCATAAAAAGTAAATCGGCGCCGCGAATGCAAGTGGCGGTAACAAAGCAGATGTGAGGCACTTTATTTAACCGTTCCACAACTGTGACAAGATGATTAAAAAGTAGATTCAATCTTCTAGCAGGGTTCTCTAATCAGCTGTGCCCCTCAACAAGCCTACGGGGTATCTCAATTAAAATGCTGCATTTTTTCGCAATAGAACCCTGTCGACTTGAATACATATGCCTGTATATAAAAGAATCTTCCGATCTTTAATTAAATTGCTCAACACAGAAAGAATTCAATAAGTGTTTGCATGATGTCAACGATGAGGTCAGATTTTTTAGGTGTTTTTAGATCTTTAAACTGGCTAAAAAAATTCAAATTCAATGATATTCTATACTTCTATACTTCATATATGAAAGGCCAGACGTAATCTTGAATTAGATATCTGGCATTTTAACAAAATCCAATTACATTTTGGCTAAAGTAATTAATCTGCAAAAATAAAACAGAATTTACTTGCTAACCCAAAACCATTTCTCACTGAATTTCTATGAAATTTAAATAAAAATGGTTTACTTTTTTTGTTTTTTGATGCCATTTTACTCGAATTCTCTTACCTCCGAAGTATAAAGATTTCAAATAAAAGAATGACATGCAAACACTATCACACACACACACACAACTGCATTCCAAACAGAATCTCATATACACTCAGTTGCACAGGTAATGCAGTGGCAAACCAAGGTAACAAACCATTAAGAAGAAACCAAAAGAAAAATGGTTGCAATTTTTTTCGAAATTTTTTTGCGGCAACTTTGTGGTTTGTTCGTTGAGAAAATTGTTGCAAAGCATGTAAGGAATTAAACTGATATACAATTCTCATGCATATATAAATTGTGTACAAAAATGTAACGTCATCATCAACAACACCAGTAAACGGTGACGATATGTGTTGTTATCTTTCTGTTGCCGTTGAATTGCAATCTGAAACTGAAAAATGAATCTAACGAAAAATAAAAGCCAAGAATAAAATATGAAATTGTTTTACAATTTAAAATTCAACGCCAGGACTAACTCAACGGGTATGAGTAAAGGAAATGCACAGTTAGTTGCAGCGACAACCGATATACACACACACACACACATATACAAAACCACTTCCACAGTATCAAACAAATAGCTGAATGCGTATAAGCATGGCTTAGTGGCATACTTGGTATACAGACACACACACACACATATACTCATGCAAATAAGAAAACCCCTGCATATTTAGAACTCAACAACTCAGCGTTGACTACGGCAACACTGCGGTGCTTGTCTGTGCGAAGTATTTTTTGTACTCTCCATACACGTAAACAATTACACACAAGTACACAGAATAGTACACTGTAGTGTTGTATTAGTGTAGATTTGTGTGTGTTGTTTTTGCAGAAAATTTACTCATAAGTTGTCTGTCACTGGCGTTTACGCATGAGGTAACGTAAATTTAGCAAGCACATGCTACACGCTTTAAGGACTTTCGAAAATAAACGCCCATAAAAGTAAATGCGATTGAAACTTTATTTTATTAGCTCTCAGACGTAAATACAAGTCCATGAATCGCAAGTTTAATCTAACAATTTTAAATTGATATTTGGGATTTAGAGTTTGTAAGGTCTTTATCCAATTCGTACTCTTACTTTCTTCAATGAAAAATAATTTTAGTATCAACTGAAGAAACTTTACAGCTGAGACTTAGTCTTAGGTATAGACGTAAGTACTAGGAGGGGAATATATAATATTTGGCACTTGCAGTTCAAGCAAATTATATACAGACTATTATTATTATTGTTAAGGGAAGTAACACCGCGACCGTCAGTTCTATTCTGCCCCCTTCTGAGTTTAGAGTAGGTCTCTAAGCACTATTGTGTCAATAAAAAGTAGTATATAACCTACTTTACAGTGTTTTATTGCCTCTTCCGTAAGAAAATATATTTCAAGGAGCATATTCCGTATATGCATTAGCGCATGGCTTTCTAACAGTACATGTGTGACCGATTCCTCATTCTCTTCACAAAATCTACTGTTTACATCCATAAGTATAACCAGTCTTTATATACGAACTATAAACTAATTAAAAAATTCAAATATTTTCTAAGACCACTGATGATGAGTACTTGACAATATTCGAAACAGCGTTGTATGGTCAGTCAAATTTTAATAAATCAACTAAAAACTTTGTTGTTATCTTTTTATTTCCATTCAAACCCTTCCGACTTTTAAATAGTTTCTTTTAAGATTAAAATGTAGTATTATATTTTGCACATTCAACAATATTCTTAAGTTGTTTTGCGTTATGAATAACAGTAAAATCTATAACAAAAGATATAGTTTATTTGCAATATGTAGATATTTATATAGCAACAAACCTACAACAAAATATAGTAATAAAGAGAGCAAGAGCTATCAGGGAACATATATTACCCACTTAACAATAATATTTTTATCTCATCGTGACCATTTTTAATTGCGTTTGGAAAAAGTATAATATATAACAAAAGACATAACTAAATTGCAATCGATAAGTAATGTACAGTACCGTAGTTATATTTATATAACCTGTTGATATAACATTTATGTATATTTGTAAATAACAATTACAAGAATAGTAATAACGGAACCAAGAGGTATTCTACTCGGGGGACAACTTGACCATTTTTAATTGTGTGAAATTAAGTGTGGTTAAGCTGGCTGTCCTCAGAGTCCGCTGTGTTACCATAATGAGAAGTCAATGGTTTTAAAACCACATTTAACCTTTAGCAAAGCTTTGAAGGAACATTTTGGAGTTGGCCAACATCCTTAGAAAAGGAAGCCACTCGGATAGTAAACGCAGCTGCGTCGTCTATCGACCATGGTTCTCTTGTTTGATGTGACACGCCAGTAAGGCTACTAAACGACTGATATCTTTATGATGCAACTCAATGAGAGTACTGGATTTGTTTTTCAAAAAACGCCTACTTGCATATAGATGCCTAAATATTATTAAATCTTACCCTATTTTATTAAAAAGTTCAGCACAGAAAGAACCCAACGCATAATGCATAATGTTTGTTTGATGTCAACGATATGCCCACATTTTTTAGGTGTTATAAGTAATTACACCTGTCTCTAACCATCTCGTTTCTGGTCGCTTTTAGTTGGGAAAAATATCTCTATGACGACGAACCCACACTCGGAAAAATATACTCTAACCAAATACTAGTTAAGTTAACTTGATCATTTTGTTTGAAAAATTTTAGCGCATATGGTAAAGAGGATATAAAAACCAACATTGGGTATGGTTGAAACAACATGATGCGTCGAGTAAAAATATTTTGACGTGAGATTTGGTTAAAATCTAACTAAATCAACCAAATTATTTTTCTGACTGCAGAGTATGGAATATAAACCTGTTTCGAAACATCATTTACAGATGTGTAGCAATCAAAAACTGTCCTGGATGTAAATTAGACTGAACTGAAGAACTATATATATATTCCTAATAAATTCATTATCCACTTCTAAATACTCCCTAACACCAGTAATTATGTTATGAAAAGAATATAACCTATTACAAAAGATGTAATTCAATTTCAATATATAGATAACTCCGTAATTATAATCACAAAACAATAAAACGATATCATAATATAGTTATAATCCTACGAAATATAAAAGATTAAATAATTTGAATATCACAATAGATCTCATAGACCACAGTGTTCAATTGCGTAAAAAAATAAATAAATTTAAAATAAAATATATATGGTATAGCAAAAATAATGCATATATTTATATTTGTATTTACTTTTCATTTAAATGTAAATATTATATTATATGCAATGGCCTACCACATATGTTTAAAATTTAAATTCACTAATATTATAATTTCTATCACAAATATATTTATTTTAGTGGTTATTCACTGGCACGTGCAGTTGCGTTTTGGGTAAATTTACAAAATTTCCTATTTTACAGTTTTAATATGCACACTCTTCCCCTATAGTAATTACATATTTTTACTACTCGTAGATGTAAATGTATCTGAAAACTACACGTACAATAACATATGTTACCAGCTATTTGAGTTCAGAACTTATTATTGAAAACAGCAAGTTCCCTTGTTTATACTCAAAATATATGAAAATAAATACTTCTAATCAGTTCTGCATCACATAAGAGCTATGGAAAGAATAATTAGGGAATTGTAATAACTCTATAAATATTTTAAAACAGACGCTTACACAGCAAAAAGCAAAAATGAACTTTGTCTTCCACATAGGAATATCGAAGTGATTATTTTGTTAATGTTTAATCACAATTTTATGGAAAATTATCAGAGTGTACTAATTTTTCCTTTACAAAAGAAAATTTTTATTATTTCTCTAAAGTAACTGAAACCCACATAAGTACTTTGTAATTATCTGTATAATGTTTATACTATTAAAAATCAAAAATAATAGAGAATTAACAGTATATATAAGTAAAATAGTTAAACAAAAATTAATAATCTAATTTTATAAATTTAACATTTTTTCTGAGGCTTATATATTATTCTTGCATAAAAGATTTTACAATCGGATTACCAACCCATTACAACCCATTGCATAACAGCGTGTACACAGGGTCATATACAGACCCCATTTACTGAAATTGCAAGATTTTATGAAAGTTAAATATTTAAATACAAAATATTCCATTATATCTGGTGCAAAATGATTCGAAATATTTTCGAGGGACTGAAAGCCATATTCACTGGTAATAGACGTTTTAGAGAACATGATTTTGAACTTCAAGTAACATATATTAATATATTTATAAAGCAATCCTTTTGCTGCAAATCAGATAACTTACAACCACAATTATTATCTCTCTGATATTCTCTGATATACGTATGTACATATGTTATCCGTATACGTTTTCACAGCCATTGGTTGGCACGTTGTAGTATATTATTGATTTTGAGGTTCGACATCCATGGCAAGAATGACACTGTCAGTTATTATTGGCTATTAAAAGGTTTGGTTAAAATTATAAGTTTAAGTATTAAGGCAGTGTGCGAGTTCAAGTAAATTGAGGTAAAGTAAATTGAAATTTCCTACAGATTTTTTGCACTGCACTTATGTAAATATTTATTTAATTATTTATTTTCAAATTCATTTATTTATTTATTAAACATCTTTTTAAATTTTCACAATGTGATTTACCTTATTTTTTATCTAATTTACCCTACTCGAAATTCTGGTAAATATCAACATATGCTGCCATACTGACATAATTTGCTATTTCCCTCAATTTACCATCAATTTACTCGAAGTCGCACAAGGCCTGAAACGATGATTAATTCGTATACAAAAAAGAATAACATTTGCTACTATTTTAGTAACTATATATATTCTAAAAATATTCATCTCAAAGTAAGTACAATTTTCAAGACACATACATTATTTGCATTAACATCAATGGTTTAAATAAATATTTTCCAAACTGTAATCCTGTCAATTAAACATCAAATTTCATTACTTCCCAGCCAATAACAAATTGTTAGTTTATCGAAATTTGATATATATTACTTGCTATAAATGATTAGTATATTTCAAAATGAAAACACAAATTACATTGACCTACAACATTACAGCGAATTATCATTAATAATTCAAAGCACATGTAAAACTGAAGATTTTCGGACAAATATAAGAGAAAATATATCTCTCTTATATTTAAATGTATGTGAGAACATATAAAAGCAAATAAAATCAGATATTAAACGAATTATTCGGTATTCTCAGTAATAAAAATTGTTTTTTATTTTATTTCACTCTTCTCAATAAAAGCCAATAGAAATTTATATCCTTTAGCGGCTTTGCATACAAATAGATTTATTTAATAATTAAAAAATTTTATTATTTACAATAAGTTATTAGATTAATTAATTATTATTACTACATATTTCGTAATATTTTATATTATTAGTAGAATTTTATAAAAACATTACTTCAAAGGACATTAAAATACTTTAATTTTGACTTAAAATTTGTTATTATTATATATTAATAACAAAATAACAATATATGTTATTACGATATATTAATATGTATAAATGTATATATCTCTGTATAAAATTAAACAATTCTTATAAGTCCAATTAATATGTACTTTTGATTATTTGTATAAAATTGTATCAGCTTTTTATTTTTCTCTTATTCGTGATTCCCCGCATAGCTAAGAGTACAAGGCGAGAATATCCGAATGGTAAATGGTGAATTTTTGTCATTTCTCTTTTTCGGAGTTATCTAAGATAAAAAAAATAACCGCATATTTCGGCAACACTTAATAGTTTTTATTCTCAAATTAAATTAAAAAAATTATAAAAAATAATATACTTTAATAACAAAACTAAGTCCTTTCAGTTTGTTTTACTTGAAGTCATAAAAATTACTAATCTCATTATAGTTTGTAATAATATTTTGGAAGAATAATATTTTTTCATCATTTTCTTCACACTAAAGAGAGAACAAAGATAAGAAAGGTGACACAAAAATTACTTTTTGAAAATGGAATAGTTATCTTATGACCAGCAACTCTAATTGCATGATTGATGAATGCAATCATGTGATACAGTCTTACGTCTTAAGAGATAATTAATGTATCCTATTAACAAGTTATATGGTCATACATTTAAAATATTTAAATATTTACACAAAAAGTGTCATATCGTAATTTACTTTAAATAATAATCAATTGTGGTGCTCTTTACAATGAAAACTATAATATATCTCTAGAAGATTGTTACCATGTGATGAAGAGGTCCTCGAAAAGCTTAACAGGGATGAAGAATTGTTAACAAGTATAAAATCATTAAAAGAAGTGTATTTGAGACATGCTGTCTGTAGACCATACCACCGATATCAATAATTATTAATGAAAGATGATATTAATGTGTTTCTCAATTAGGACAATCCTAAATTAAAATAAGTTTAATTTTTTACTTTTAATATTTTTTTTAATGTTTTATATACAGAAAATTTAGTCTTTGTAAGTCTGGCAACTCAGGATTATTGCAATGAGAGATTATTCCATGCTTAAATTTTTTTAATGGATTATATTATCGACAATAATAATGGACACAGTCCAATATACATTTGTAGACAAATTTTGAGATAAAATGTACTGAAAGAAGGTATATGTTTTATGGATTTAATCATATTAACTACTGACATTATTATTTATTATCTTGACATTTCTTACATTCTTTTTTTTGTTTTCTTCTTCATTCCTCTAAGGGCTAATGTGCTTTAGCGTGGAATTTTAAACGAAGGCACTTCTGATCTGCAGTAAATACTACATTACATGTCAGTCCATACTTTTTTAACTAATCTCAAACCATACATGTACCAGTGTTTTCGGGTCGCCCTCCTTACCTTACGTGAAATCCGCTTGAATTCAATTTCGGTTTTGGTGATGTTGTCGTACATATCAATAAGTTACTTTCTTTTTAAAATTTATTTGAATATCCTTTGTTTATACATACATTACTAAAGCTTTTGGTTACTTATTTTTACAGGTCAATGAAAATTGCATATCATATCATCTGAAGACATTTATTTTTGACGTTGTAAAATTTGAGCAAGCTCTGAATATTCTGAGTTCTGTTATTGTTAAAATTTAGAGTGCCTTGTGCTCCATGGGCATTTGTAACATATATGAATATTAATTCACAAAAATCCATAACGATACGAAGAACATATATCGAGATGATAAGAAACCGAAGATTTTTTTAAGAAATGCATATATGCACATATATTTATTGCAATATTTGTTATTATGCATTCCTTTTAAAGAATAGTCAAAGATAGAGTTTTGTCCTTCGTTAAAAAGAATATTGGATAAATTAGGTATTCGATACATTGGAGTCATTTGTAGTCAAATCAACAGTCATTTGCGACTGTTGCAAAGTACTGGCACTTTACAATTTCTGATTTGTATATTAGGCATAAGTATAGGCATAAGGCAGAAGTAATGATGCATAAACTACCGGGTGAGAACATATATATCAAAGGTCAAATAGTATTTATATTTATAAAACCAATACCATTTATGATAAGAACTACTAAAATAGTTATCGCTTTGACCCATACTTAACTTTCACAACACAAAAACAAAAAAATGAATTCTACTCCATTCGTCAATCAAATTTTTTTCAAACTTTTAAAATTTTATAATTTGGAAAATAGCACGTTTATTTTAACCTAAATTGTGAGGAAAAACCTTCTCTAATATTCGTTCGATATCCTGGGGTGATTAAAATTTATTTCAAAAAGCTTTTGTGTAGTCATAAATAACGTGTACTAATAAACGCGTGTGTATGTTAGTGCAAATTGCATATCCTTAAAAAAAACGAAACTGGAGCTAACTTTTCAATATCATTGCTCATAAACCAACGAAACCGCAAAAATGGTTATGAGAGTTTACCACAGAATTCAGCAAGAGTAGCTTTGGGCAGGATTTAAACAGAAACTGCGCCATAGCCTTAAATATCACCGAAAGTAATGAGTGTATATTTTTTCTCTATACGCGTATTAAGTTGTTGTTGTGGTTTGGTTTCAATATTTCAACGCGATATGAATTCATATACTCCAGTGACTGGCCTTTGTGCTGGACCATAAAATTCAAAATTTCAATTTGGCAGTCATCACTCTAATAACCACGTTCGCGGTCAAAAAATTGGGAAGCGACTTTTGCAAAGCAGAGATTTCATCGCGTGGACGTAATTGCTTGCGGTCTCTTTCAGACATATTTTTGGATTATATTTTGGTTTTAGTTTTTGAGCGAAAGAAAATTATTCTACCATAAGTAATTATACTTAGAAAATTTTAATAATGCAAACAATATTCTAAATTAATGAAATGAATTAGAGAATGTTGCTATTTTTATAAGAATATGCTATTTTTTTATTATAAGTACATATTTTAATTAAATAATTTAATGCAGTTAAAAATTTTTTCTCTTCATTCCATTGTGTTCTCAGAAAAACATTGTGCCTTGTGGTTACAGTTTTACCTAACGAATAGATTCTGTATCGCATCTCCAAATACGTTGTACCTACCGAAGCAGGTGGATTCGCAGTATAAGTTTGGGTACCATTTAGAGACTGTAATTCCATCGGGTTTAGACTCATGTTTTATTTCCAGAAAATAGTTAAAGAATTGAGCAAAGCCCTGATGATAGGTTATAAGCACAATGTAAGCTTTACACGTAGTGACAGGTCACTTTTAAATAAGCCGCTCTTAACCTGAAGAACGGACGCCTTTTGCATCTGCTCATTATGAGTAACGACGGTACGGTGCGCTTAACTTCATTACTTTTCATTTGACCTTACCGGCAAAGGGGCCCTACCAGTATCATGCTACCGCCGGCATCACTCGAAGATACTACGTAATTACTGAGCCTCCTTGTCAAGGAGGCAGTCGTCAAGGTTGACTAATAGGGTCAGAGTCTTCTTTTTCCAATTTCAAATCATTTTTCCTGTTTATTGCGGAGTTAACGGCTGTCTTTGAATGTTTTGGTATCTTCTAAAAATTTTCTGAAACAGTTAATGCAATGTTTTCAGAGTGTATATTTGAAAAACCGCAGCAATTTATCAATAAAATCAATTTCGCTTTAATTTGTAGTATTCTCATCTCTAGATGAAATCCTGTTCATTAAAGCAGCAATTTCTTCATCACTAAGTTTAAACAATTTGTACGATATCTTTAAATTTTCCAGTACAACTCTGATAGCTTAGTTATATTTAAAAAATATTTCAAATTTGTTGATTATATATATTGTGAACACGGTTGCCACTTATGGTACTTTAGTACCAAAATTGGTACTTTTTTTTTTATTTTTTTCGTTTGGTACTCATGTTCAAAAAATGGTACATTTTTGACGACCCAACTTTATTGTGGATATTTCGAATTAATTTTTTTTATAAATGCAACTTTGCACTATTTTATATTTTGTTCATTTATAACACTATGAAAAACACAGAACGAGAAAACAAAAAGGTCCAAAAAAATTTTGGACCTTTTTTACAGAAATGGTACCTTTTTAAACAAATTTTGGTACAGAAAAAAATTTTCAAGTGGCAACCGTGGGTATATACAAATTTTAGCACATAATTACGGAATCATAAAAATATTCTTGTATCTTCTTTTTTGTTTTTTTTTAATTAAATCCTTTTTTTTGGATTCTTTTTTTTAAATAAAAATAATGTTTCTGCAGAAATAATTATTTTACTCCAAATGCAGTGATTTTTCAACTCACATAGGAGCAAAATGCAGAAGCAAGGTAATAATTATAATAAAATATAATACTTTACCTAACTCCTGATATCAAACAAATATTGAAACTATATAACCAAATAAATATTTAATATCCGTTTATAAGAAGCCCGCATTAAGACTATGCTGGGCACTAGAGTGCTAACTATGAAATGTAAAATATTGCCTTATATATGAAAACGTCACGCTATTGAAATTTTTAGTGCTCTCATAAAGCACTAAGAACGCAATTAGTTAATAGTTTCTGCATAAACAATAGGTACTCTAATTCTCATATATACTAACAGATCCCAATTAATACCTATTTGTATATTTTTTTATTTACATTTATTTTTTACTTTATTCCTTTTTTGTGTCTTATAATTTTATTCATTTTCGCTACACATTAAGAATCTATCCTTTTAAAATATTTAGAAAAAGTGCAATATTATTAACAAGTTTAATTTCCCTTTCTCTCAAGGCAATTGCGCCTGTTGCTCAACACTTCCGTTCGTCGTATTCGTATTTTGCATAAACTTTCTACACTGACATTCTCAACATCCTTCGCTTTTAATTAAAAAGTTATCAAAGTTAACTGTTTTCAGTTATTTTCGTTATTGCTTTTATATCTGCAGGCAAAGATGACAAAGAGATTATCTTTATGGTCTTGAGAATTCAATTTAATGTAAACTATTAATAGTTGTTAGGCAATGTGCTGCAATTCAATAAAGCTGCCGTTATAAAGGCTTCCAGGACACTTTGCTTCAGGAAAAAATTATATCTCAAAATTTACAATACGCTTTCGCTAAAAGTTGAAATTGTTAGCGG
Organism: Teleopsis dalmanni; assembly: GCF_002237135.1. Lineage (NCBI taxonomy): Eukaryota > Metazoa > Arthropoda > Insecta > Diptera > Diopsidae > Teleopsis > Teleopsis dalmanni. The sequence goes on along the minus strand of NC_051846.1, from coordinate 168,168,202 downwards.
ATGTTAAAATTATTCTTTACGATTGACATATTTCCTGTCGATCTTTCCGCGTCATTGGTAAAATAGTGAAATTGATAAATATGTAAATTGAATAAAAATTAAAATTATTGAAATAAATAATATTAAGCTATACTTTGTTGTATTAGCATAAGCCAAAAAAATGTTATTCGTGTTTTTGTTAAATATAATTTTAAAAAAATATAATAGCACTTTAATACGAAAAAAACTTTACTTTTACTTTAGGTTTTTTATATATAACTAATTTTTTTTAACATTGATTTTATTCATTTTTTAAATTACTAAATTTGGGTGCCATTCCCATTTTCCGATTCAACATGCCAACTCTTTTTTCTATGTTTTTATTTTTTTCTGCATATCTTATTGTCCAAACAAAAACTTGGCGCAAACACATATATCAATACTTAACATCCAATACTTTTACGTTATATCAAAAGTAAAGTTAGAAAAAATTGTTCCATTATTACAAATTTTGATTAATTAATTAATAATTTTTATTTTAATTTTTATGTCAATTTTTTTTACATCAAGAATATTTTTTACACGAAAAACACAAATAATATCTTAGCTGACATTCGAAAGCTGGGCTCATAGTATTAATGAGTTTAATTTTTATTTAATTTTTTTTAATTTAAAAACTACTCTTATCTTTGTTAAGCTTGTTTTTTAATATAGTTGTTGACATAACTATTTAATCATTTTTTTAATTTAAACTGAATAAAAAGCACAGCTCTATATATATTAAATAAATTTCTCCTTTATTATGTTCAGAAGAATTTATTTACAACCAACTATCAGACAACTATTGGATTTAATACAAGTCATAAAAGTCTGCTATAAATCAATAAATATTTTTGGCATATTCTTGATCACTTGCTTCAGGTGCGCTGACTCTTAGTTCAAATTTGGCAGGACACAAGTTCGATTCCTGATATTTGCAGTCTCAAAAAATTATTTACGAATAATTAAGTACTAGAATTATTTCCAAGACCACTGATAATGTGTATTTGGCAATACTCGAAACAGCTGTATGGATAGCCAAAAATTAAATTAATTAAAATAATATAAAAAGAATTTTTGTTGTTATAGTTAATTATTTTTCGGAAAAATCTCTTTATTCTTGGTTTATTTTATTTAGTTTCTTTAATATTTTCTAAACAATACTATAGTATTAAAGTATAATAAATTTACTGTTGTTGTGTACATTCGCATATTGACGAGGTCGTTTGCGATTGTTGGATCCCGATAAGTAATCAAATAGTCGACTCCAGTTTTACATAACCGTTTTTATTGCTCTAACTTTAACGAAACGCAATACACACAATTTTTTCTAATAATAATTATATATCAAAACTTACTTCCCAACTAACTGATATTCACAAGACTATATACACACATAAATTTATTGCGAAACTCAAACATAGAAACTGAAGGATTGAATTACCGATTTCTGAATAACATCGTCTAATTAAAACCGCAATATACTATTAAACGTGACAACTTTTAATTTGTTTTACTAAATAAGAACAATTTATATTCATATTTTATATTTGAAACTAATACAATTATTAAAGTTGTGACATTTATTTTAAATAGATTTAAATTAGATTTAATTTATTACAAGGAAAAACCACAGCCAATATCAAAGTAGCAGACACAAGTGTCTTCTTAATATAATTTACATATAATTACTATGCCGTAACCTAATTCAGGCATGCAAATTATTTACAATATCATAACTCAACCTTATACCCAATCCTTATATAAAATCTAATTAAGTAAAATTCGAAAATACTACTGTCAGCTTGTAGCTTGTATCTTTTGATTCTGTCAGACCCAAGAGAAGCTGCCTGCTTAAAATTCAATAACTTTAATTAAGCTTTAATTAAACACTTTTGCAGCAGTCAAAAAACTCAAGCAAACAAATGTTGTTAAAAAGTTGTTAACAAATGTTAATTAAAAATATCAAACAACACATTCAGGCACTTTTGTGGGTGCACAATTGCACACAATCTCCACACATATCGCATACATGAGTAACTTCTGGACGCTCACATAGATACGCACATAGATACACACTCTCACATAATTACACTTATTGTTAACATTTGTTTGTTTGTGTACTAAAATAAGCATTATACTATAGTACTAAACTACAAGTTATCTTTCGTTCTCGTGTTCGTTTTGTTTA
>NC_051846.1:168154286-168165893 GCF_002237135.1 Teleopsis dalmanni | reverse complement strand
TCAGAACTGATAAATATGTATAAATCGATACCTAGTTACACTGATGGAAATAAGAGTAGGCTTAATATATATTTGTGATCGCAAAATAAATCAAATAAATTTAGGTTATAACCAAATAACCAGATAAATACCCAGATTAATGTGGTTATTTTTAAGTCGAAGTAAAATCCATCTATAAGGTAGCTAAGTTAGTACAATATAAAATTTCATTAGTTATTATTTAAATTATTACAGATTATCAAGTTGTCATCAAAACTCTTCTAAATATGAAGATACGAGTATATTATTATTATAGGATATTATAGGAAATGGTAAATCTTATAAGCTAGACAGATACGGTACTACTACGGTACAAATTATTGACCTAAAGCTTTACTGATGAATTAATTGAATTATGATTTTTGTTTTTATTCCACTTCTTGGTCCTATTTAATTATATTTACAACAAATTTTTTTTTTTATATTTTGTACATTTTTTATTTACGAGTATTAGATCATTAGTCATTTATATACCATAGTTCATTTTATATTGGGCAATCGTTAGCTCTAAAGTCTACTGCATACGAGTATCATAGAGCAACTTCAATTATTTTTAAATGTTTCAGTATATTATTGTTTTATTAATATTAGTTATAAAGTTAATATTACATAGGTTTTAAGTTAATTAAAATATTGAAGCAAGAGGTATTCAATTATTACCAAAATCAACAATTCTATTATTTTTTCTTTAGCTTTTGAAAGATCTGAATAAACTTTGCTGTAAATCAATAAATTTTACTTTCATAGTCTTTAATACAAATTTATAACAAAAGTATCGTATCCATAAATTTATTTTTCATATAACAAATTATCGTCGTCTCTAATATTAAAGGTTTTTTCAACAATTTTACTTCGAAATTATAAATATTCATCAAAAATTTTTCTAATTTTTAAAACTTAATTATATAAATACGCAAAATAAATGCAAAAGTAAATTATTATAAAAAGTTTAAAATTTTTAAAGAGTAACAAAAAAAGTTAAGTTGTTTTTAAGTCCTAATTAAGCAAAAATATGTAAATATTGTTCTCAATTAAAAAGTATAATAACTCAAAGTCATTTAATTAAATTTTGAAAGTAAAGTACAGTTATTGAGTTTTAATTACCAATACTTGTTGCTTAAATAGTTATTTACTTGCTAGTACTTATTTATTACTTAATTTTAGCAGTTCATTTATTTATTTTACTTTTATTTACTTTAATTTTATTTATTTGTATCATATACGTTAAATATAAAATTAATTTTTAATATTAATTCTTTTATTTAATAATATCTTTATAAAAATAATATTAAAAATACTACCTATAGCAACAAAAAAAATTATATACAGCATATTTATTTTTAAATTACATTTTATATACGTTAAAATTTATAATCCTTACATCCATTTTAAGTGCCTCAATTATCCTCGTCACTTGAGTAAGCGCTTTTTAAAACTATATTAATCGTTTACTGCACCTAATTTGCTACTTGTTAAAATTGAAGGATGTCAAGTTGTTTTGCATTAACGCATATAAACTCATCGAAACACACACACTTGAGATATATGGTATAAACGCATGCATTTACCAACACAATTGCATAGTTACGCATACCCACTCACCTGCACACGCACTCAAGCCAATGCCGCACACTATGAAAACAGCTGCGTGCATCGTTAAATATTTATTGATGGCGTAGAAATGCAAACAATTAAACGCACATATTTACTCAGGCATATATGCGTATGTAAATATGCACCTTCACATATCCGAACCAATACATTGACAACTGTAAAATAGTGTACACAAATTCGCATTTCCTTTCTGCCGCTGAATGCATATGTGAGTGTGTGTTAATTTGTGTATTAACGCACATCCTTGACACGTTTTACTGTCAATGTTAATACCGAAGTGTTTGTTTATAGCAACGTTAGCGTCCTAGCTACATACGAAAATAAGGACAACAGTTTTGTAAAATATATGAAAGGATTCGTAGAAAAAAAAACTACTAAATTTAATTTTATATATTATAAAGTAAATGCTTAAATATCATTAAGCAGAATGAGTTAATTTGGCTTTCGAAATGAAATCATTAAGGAGAATTTTTCTTTAACTTGATTTATGTCTTCCTTTTCGCGTTTGGCTGAAATTTCTTTGAAATTAAAAGACAAATATTGTCTCCGCTTTAGTTGTGGGTAAAATTCTATAATTAAAATACGAAATTCGCGTCTTTGAGCACAGAAAAAGTTTTCTCCTATTATAATGAGAGCCTAGTTTTTCCTTTTTTATTTTGTTTTTTCATGGAAAAAAAAAGACAAAGGATTTGCCTCGTTAAAGCTCAAATCAAAGGATTCTTCATATTTTTTTTCTTAAGAAATTTTTGAGCCGTGAACTTCAGCCAAATAGCGGAAAACAAAGCATTTTGATTAAGTTTAAGATGAACTTTACATAAAAACTTTAAAATAAAAATGTACTTAACTAATTAGTTCCATTTATTTAAGGGTACATTAGTAATATTTAATTTTTATAAGTAAATTATTAGTTTATTAGAAGCAAAAGTTAAAAGGTTAACTATAACTGCACAAAAGGATAAAAATAGAAAAAACTGCTTGATAACAGCTCAAAAAATATAAGAAAAAGTATGAAAGATTAATTTCGCTCAGAATCACTAAAAAACAACAAAAGAAAATAATTTTAGTAAAAATTTCTATATTAAATTACTGTTTCATGTTACTTTCTGGATTACTAGGGGGCCTTGTGCTTATTGACTATGCTCCAACGGTGGCCGGTTCCCAACAAGTGGGATTATGCAGGAGTTGCCAAATAATGAGGAAGATAAGAATTTATCACACTTCCGTGTCTCTGTCTAGTTGTTGCAGATAGGCGACTTCACGTCTTTGGGTCCCAGAGGGTTAACGAAGCCACTTTATTGGATCTCCTCAACTTTCATCCAATGGCTTAACAAGTTACAAAAATTAGGATTTTGTCACAGCTGCGCCTTTTCCGCTGGTAATGCTTTGGCCCTAATTCTCTGCTCTCTACTTTCATCGTGGTCTTGGATTATTTCTTATGATTTAATATATTCATATATAATTTTTTAACACTGAAAGTACCAAGGGTAGAATTGTACTCTGCCAATTGGATCTCAAAATCAGTGTCATTAACCAAACATTAGGTAATTTATGCTAATGTTATTTCCAAGATCACGCTCAAGCAACATTGAAAGCTGAATAAATTATTTGTTTTGATATATTATTTTTAATAAACGTATTGTTGTCATTATGGAGGTATTTTGAGCAATCAGTAAATCACAACAATAAAATTTTATTATTTTATTTATAAATGAATATTTGAGTGACCTAAGCCATTTTATTTCTTACTAAAAAAATGTCTGTAGAAAGACCTATTATATTTAAATGTTTTGACAAGGCACTGCAGTTAAAACTATCAGCTTATAAAACTAGGAAGTTACTCAAATGAAACCTAACAAACGTATTAATAGTTTAACTTGTATTGATCCATGATCGAAAGCAATCTCATGGTCTGTAAAGAAATAAAACTCTGTTATGTACATTTAATACTGCAATGTATAGAGAACTGAGACTAGCAGATATACTGTATCTCATGAAGAGGGCACAGATCTCTAAGCTGCAATGTGAATTCCGCAAACAAAACAAATATAATAATGGTTCCATATGAATCAGTAATAAGACGAATTATGGGAATAGTTATAATTAGAAGGAATAATGGCATGTATGACTTATTCCGTGCCATGGGAAAAGTTGTATAAAATAATAATGTACTCGCTGATCGAAAATGAGTAAAGAACTTCCACATCGATGAAAGTAATAGTGAACAAATAATTTAGAATTCTCTAATCAAATACGCGACGATCGTATCCGTGATGTGAAAGCACCAGATGTGGATTGACCAGATATGAAAATAGTCGATACCACTAATTCGGTAAACAAAAATGTGATAAGGGATTTATCTCCAAAAGGTGTTTTCGAATCTTCTATAGAAGCACCAGTTAACAAATAATTCAAAACATGATGATCAAAACCGCGACAGAGTATTTCCGCATCTTTAATAGAACCACTAGATATCAAAAAATTTAATTTAGTTGATACTACCAACCGTCCACCAGAACGGTGGACGGTCTCATCACTCATAAGACTGGTTGTCATAGACTAATAGATACTATATATATAATAGATAATAGATGTAATACGCGCTTGTAAAGATTAATTACGTATGTAAATATTAAAAAGGTTTTCGAAAATGTAGTAGTATTGTAACAACAAAAATTCTTTTTATATTATTTAATTTAATTGAATTTTTGGCTAACCATACAACTGTTTCGAGTATTGCTAAATACTTTTCATCTATGGTCTTGGAATTTTTATTATTTATTATATTTTTATTATTATTAATTATAATTTTTAAAAATTCATAAAAGCAATAAAATAATTGATGTATTATAATATATATTTGATATATAATTATATTAATGAGCAATATGACGTAGAAACAATACTGACAGTCTTCAAAACCCGTGGTGAGCTCCTACGATTATGCTACGTACCGTACGAAAGTCAAGACACGCTCTGCACAATATACAAATTTAAACTGAAAGGCGATGTGATACACTTAGTAGGCGAATGCCCAATTTCTAAAGAACACAGGTTGTTGTACTTCGGTAAACCTGTGCTCGATGTCGATGAAACCGTACTAATAATGAATGACGTTAACTGGAGTTAACGGCTTTTATTAAAAATGCGTTAAAATATAGGCAAAAGATTATTAATCGAGATTTTTAAATAAATTTATATGAATTCTGTTTTTTTTTAAAGTTATTTAATTTAACATTTTTATTGTATAATTGAGTCTATAAGTAATAATATTTATTTATTATTTGTTTTTCGTTGGACTAAAGCCCTCAGACAAGGTGAAAACAATTTACAACTGTACTGACTTGCTGCACACAAAAATTTCCATTGAAGCGCCTAAAAAGAAGCGCGAATTGCCGCAATGCACTCGGTGCCAACGATATGGTCATACAAAACATTTTTGTAATCATATGCCACGCTGTGTTAAATGCCCTGAAAACCACTTATCTTCAGATTGCCCACGCAAATCCCCCGGTAATGATGTATGGTGTGTTCTTTGTGAAGGTAATCACCCGGCTAACTATAAAGGGTGCACAGTTTACAAACAACTCCAGAAAAAAGCGTTTCCAGCCCTACGTAGAAAAATAACAACTGATACAGAAAGGCAACAGAACACCAAATTGAATGTAACAAGCCAAACGTATGCAAATGTTGTTAAATCTAACAATATAAACACTCAAGAGCACGTAAACTCAGCTCAGCAAAACGATTTTCCTGAGCTTAAATCAATGCTCAAAACGGTTATGGAACAAATGAGCTCTATGCTCAACCTCCTAACCGCATTTGTCGCTAATACATCCAAATAATGAGTAGTCTAAATATAGCTATTTGGAACGCTAACGGGCTGACCCAACACATTTGCGAAATTAAGACTTTTCTTCTTGACAAAAACATTGATGTTATGCTTATTAGTGAAACTCACTTTACATCAAGAAGTTATCTGAGGCTTCCATATTACACAATGTACAACGCAAACCATCCTTCTGGTAACGCCCGTGGTGGCGCAGCAATAATCATAAAAAATAATATTGACCACTCATTTCTCACCAATCACAATGAAGACTATCTACAATCAACAGCCATATCAGTACGAGATATATATGGTGAAATAACTATTGCCTCTATATACTGTCCACCTAATCAACCAATTAAAAGTCATCAATTCGCAAATTATTTCAAAACGCTCGGGCCCAATTTCGTAGCAGCAGGTGACTTTAACGCCAAGCATACTCATTGGGGCTCAAGATTAATAACACCCAGAGGACGCGAGCTATTAAAAACGATACAAGAAAGCAACCTATTTCACCTTTCTACTGGCGAACCCACTTACTGGCCGACAGATCTAAATAAAACACCAGATGTCATTGACTTTTGCATTTGTAAGGGTGTACCCATAAATAATCTAACCTTGCGGTCGTCGTTAGATCTTTCGTCTGACCACTCTCCTCTTCTGTTAGAAATTCATTCGAATATCGTTTTAAAAACTCCAGAACTTAGACTTCACAACAAAAGAACTGATTGGGCTATTTTCCGTAGTTACATTAGCGAACACCTCTCGACACATATTCCTCTTAAAACTAATCATGACATTGAAGCCGCAGTAGAACAATTCAACAAAATTGTACAAAAGGCAGCTTGGTCTGCAACTCCGTCTACACAGAATTGTAAGACTGTACATCTAGACAAGGATATCAAAGAACAACTACTTGAAAAACGTAAATTACGTAGGGTTTGGCAGATGACGAGAGATCCTAACGATAAGAGGCGCCTGAATGTAGCCACTAAAAAACTCAAAATAAATCTAGAGGCAAGAAAAAATGCAAGCATTGCAACTTACTTAGCAAGCTTGTCTCCCTCTGAGGCCACTGAGTACTCCTTGTGGAAAGCCACACGCATACTTAATGCACCTACATCGCATATACCACCAATAAAGATGAGTAATGGGCAATGGGCTAAAACTGATGCTGATAAAGCGAAAACTTTTGCAGTGCATCTTGGTAAAGTCTTTCAGCCACGCTGCTCAAAAAATAATCTGAAAGACTCTGAAGTTGAAGCTTTTCTTCACACACCGCATCAATTAGACTTTCCTATTCCTAGGTCTTTGACTCTTGAATTAAAGTGGGTCATAAAAAACAAAATTAAAACCAGAAAAGCTCCAGGATATGACCTGATAACCGGAAAGGTGCTACATGAGCTACCAGATGTGGGTTTTAAATTCATAAACCAATTGTTCAATGCAATTTGCACCTGTGAACACTACCCAGCTCAATGGAAAGTCGCTCAAATTATATTAATTCCAAAACCCGGTAAGCCCGTCGAACTTGCAACATCTTACAGACCGATCAGCTTACTTCCTGTGTTGTCAAAAGTATTTGAGAGAGTATTCCTAAAACGTCTAAAGCCAGTTATCGAAAATAGATGTCTGATTCCCAACCACCAATTCGGGTTTCGCGAACATCACTCTACTATTGAACAAGTAAATAGAGTATATAACTTTGCAAGACTTGCATTGGAAAATAAAGAATACTGCACAGCAGCCTTTATCGACATAACACAAGCATTCGATAAAGTATGGCACACTGGACTTCTCTACAAATTAAAGTTACAACTCCCGCATAGCTACTTCTCCGTCTTAAAATCATATATACTAGATCGGCACTTTATGGTTAAAATGAATAGCTGTCACACTGAACTTTTTCAAATAGAGGCTGGAGTTCCCCAAGGAAGTGTGTTGGGTCCTACTCTATATACTCTGTTCACAGCAGATCTCCCACTCAGCGATAAAACATACACTGCAACATTTGCGGATGATACTGTAGTGATGGCGAAACACGCAGATCCTGTAGTAGCTTCACAACTTTTGCAAAGTAATCTGAACGATGTCAACGCATGGCTAGACATTTGGTACATTGAAGCTAACGATAACAAATCAGTTCAAACTACTTTTACACTCCGCCACGGTACCTGCCCTTCCGTTAGACTGAATGGCCGTGAATTGCCGCAAGCTGAAAACGCCAAATATCTAGGTGTACATTTTGATCGCCGTCTAAATTGGCGTCACCACATCTTTACAAAACGGAAGCAGTTAGGACTAAAGCTACGCTCACTTTACTGGCTACTTAATCCCAAATCCAAATTATCGCTACAAAATAAAATACTTTTATTCAAGGTCGTCTTAAAGCCAATCTGGACGTACGGTATACCCATCTGGGGTATAGCAGCGAAGTCAAACCTAGATATGATTCAGAGGTTTCAATCAAAAATACTACGTATCTGCGCCAACGCCCCATGGTTTATCCCGAATAACGTCCTACATCATGATCTTGGCATCCCTACTGTGTACGAGTCAATACAGCAGATAAGCAGCAACTATCACTCACGACTGGTAGTTCATCCTAACCCCCTTGCCGCAGGCCTAACGAGGGATGCTTTTAACATTCGTAGATTAATACGCTATGCAACTTCGGATTTGCCGAGCAGATTCTAAAAATTGTAATTCTTCATAAGGCGGTGATTACCACTGGGTAGTCCCGTACATGCCAATCTTATATTGTTATTGCCATAAGTAGTTCTTATTATTCATGAATAGAATAGATTGTATTTAATAAAATGAAGTTTAAAAAAAAAAAAAAAAAAAAAAAAAAAAGTTAAATTTAATTTTAATTTTCGAGCAGATGGATAAAATGCCATAGCCGTAAGCTTTTATATATAAAATATTTGTTTATAAATTTGTTGTTAACAACAAATTTAAAATGAAGTAAAATAAGCAATACTACTACTATTTAATCTATAATAATAATTGATATATTAGTTTATTATATAAAAATCTCTTGTCACTATGTTCGTACACGCTAACCTGTAAAACCGCCTCACCGAATCTATTATTGTATTTATAAAATATTTTAATTTAGTATCTGTATTGATATATGAGATATAGTAAATATATAGTAAAATAAATTAATAATAAATTATTAAACAAAATTCTTGAAAAATATCAACAACAACTACGAAAAATGTTTTAAATTTTTGCAAACTTTTCACTTTCTTTACTATTTAGAACATAAAAAGAAAACATTCGGTTTCGGAATAATTTTATAAGAGTTTTATTCCAATTTTATTTAACTTAACGTGAGTACACTCGTGTAAAATTTTCGGAATAAATTCCGAAAAATCTCTTCGTATTCGTATAATAAAACTCACCACACCAACGAAGTTTACGACGATTTGTTGGCTTTCGTTTAAAGTTAATTTTTTTTTTGTGTATGTCTCCGCTCAATGAATGCTCTAGTTTTGCTGTTTATTGAAAGGAATAGAAAGGACGTTCGTATTGCAGGCAACTGCAATTGATATCCTTTTGTATGTGTGCTAAGTCAGTCTGTCGATGAACGTCAATGAGGGTTCACATGTGCGGTGTCGTTACAGCTTTCGACGGGTGTGTTTGTTCTGAATAATTTATCAAAAATATATTGATAAATTGAATCAACTAAATGATTAAAATTTCAGCAGAATATATTTCCGCCAAAAGTAATTAAATAAATTGTATAGCAAAATAATAATATTAAATTGAGCATTACGGAATTTATGAAAATATATTAATATTAAGAAGTTCGTTAGTTTCATATAAACAAGTCTACGTGTTGTGGTTGAAAGTAAGACAAGATATAAAGTAATAAATATAATAATAATAATAAAAATAAACAAAATAATAATTATTAAAAAAAAAAATTATAATAATAAAAACATAAAGTTGAAAGTAAGACAAGATATGTGGTAATAAATATAATAATAATAGTAAAAAGCAAAATAAAAATTATAAAATTAAATTGACAAAAATATTGACAAAGAAAATAAACAAAAATTTAATGTGAGCATATTTAAAACAACATTTAACATAAAATAAATACTAAGTATAAGTAATATACTAAATTTAATGTTATATTATAGTAGTGCTTTCGATAAAAATATATTATGCCGTGTAATAAAATTTCTATGCTCAAATATAATAATATTTTAGTCCATATCGTCTGCTACCTAAGAATCTATTAGAGTAATAATAATACATTTTAAGAACAACTCTAGTATTAGTTTCATTTTTTGTACTAAGATCTTTGCTAGAGGCATTTCGTTAATAGATGGTGTCTATTAACAATAAAATTAAAAAGAATAAAAATAAAAATTTTTAAAAAAATTACTTGCAAAAAAACTCAATGAATTTTTAATTGATTAAAATTAAATTAAAAAACCAAAATTTTGAAATAAAACTTTTGGCGTAAGGAATAAACATAATATCACACATAACAAAAAAAACTAGTCTATAGTAAAAGAAAATAATATATATAATGAAACTTAAAATTTGAAATATTATTTTGTTGTAAAAAATTGACATAATGCCACATGGTTAAAAAAAATTACTCAATATAATATAAAATAACTAATTAATTATAAATTTTAACTTTTAATATAGCCAAAAAAATTGCAATTTTGTGAAAGTTAATTGGTTTTCATTTATCATATACCAATAAATAATTAGTGTACAATTTATTCTATTTTAAATCGTGTGTAAATTAATAAGATTTCAAAATCAATTAATTAAAAACCTCAAAAATTAACAAAACTTCAAGCTCTTATAACTTATAAAAAATAAATTAAAAAATATATATCAAAACAAGTTTATGTGAATTGTAATCCTTGAAATATTCAACATAACAAAAAGTATTAAATGAAGAAATTACATTAAATTTGGAAAGGACCAAACCGCATGATTTATAAGGTACATTAACTTGCATATTTAACATAACAAAACAAGTAAGCACTAAACCCTGCACTGCAGAGTAGCACTTCAATGGCCAAAACACGTTAATACAAATAAAATATACGTAAACAAATAAAAACATAAACATATCCTGGCATATCCTTTGTTGTCCAACATCAACAGAAAAAGAAAAAAATAAAAAGAAACAATACTGACTAAGTTGTTCTTGTTGGCATCATTTACAAATGATGCCGACGCCTCCTGCTGTTTTGTTTGACACTCATACATAGAAACACGCACACATACATGTATATACATACACTTTAATATAGAGAAGTCAGTAAACAAACAAGAATCACTTCAAATGCTGACGGCATTGGTGAGGACTAAGCAGAGTAATTTAAAAAAATAAATGTGCTCCATTTTTTTTGAATGAGTCAGGTTAGGACTATGTGGAAGCTTATAGGCCACTAGGCTGCCACATACAAATCTATAAATGTATGCATGCATGTAGCGGCGAAATGCGTGAAAATTATTTAGGCGTTGCGACTTTCGAAACGTCAAAAGTCAAGTAAATGTCAAAAGTTTGTTCGTGTTTGTTAATGGCTTTTGTGCGCGCTGAAAATGCTAAAGTAAACGGAACAGGAAACGGATATGGAAATGGGAACTTACATCCTTTTGCAGTGAATGTTTTTCATCACAAATCACAAAACAACCAAAACTTTTACCACCTCTAATACTTCACTCTTTCATTTTACCTACTTTATTCCGTTGACGTTTGTGTCACAAACGATTTATTTAGATTAAAATTTTTTTTTGTTTGTTTTTGTATTTTTTTTACTTTTCATACATGAATGCAACTTCTAACCTGTGCAAATATTGTTTATGCTAACATTTATGCACATAATAAATCATAAAATAAATACACAAACAACTTAAGCGCAAAAAGTATTACTAAACTATTTGAAAAGCAATAAAAAATATATATGTTAGTATGAGAATGTTTGCGAACACAAGATTACTGCGGAAAAAAGTATAGTATGATGCATCATCAAAAAAAAAAAACACAGCAAATAAAAGTAAATATATAAAGTTAAGGTATGCCTGAGCTTAAGGATTCGAATTTGACGCTTTACTTGATGCTGTGCATATGTAAAAAGACATTG
>NC_051846.1:168146829-168154186 GCF_002237135.1 Teleopsis dalmanni | reverse complement strand
AAAAGTCAACGGCGAGTGCAATTCACTGAAGGATCACAATCACAAATGCTGAAAACAATAAAAGCGCAAGCAAAATTGAGTTGAGCTTCAAAGGACAACAATGAGAAAGTGCTTGACAGCAGCACAGCAAAGCTCGACGAATGCAGCAAAGTAAGAGTTTTGCTGCATGAGCTGCTGTGGTTTTTGCTGTTTTTGCTTTTACAAGGCACTTGGGAGCAATTCTACTGCAACCAAAAGACATTTTTTTCGCATTTCGGATTACAAAAAACATATATGGCAAAATAAAAATGATTTTTTGGCAACATGTCAGGATTTTATTTTCATACAAAAATTGCTTTAACATTATTTCCCTCACTTTTCCCATTTTCATATTTGAATTTTTTATATCTGCTTTCTTTCAACAGTTTTCTCTTTCACCTATCATTAATTTTTTATTCTTATGTTGGGGAAACCACAATGTTTCAGATCTTATAAATAAAAATATAATAAAACGAATGGAGACGAAGGTAATATATTTATTTAATACTGGAATATGTAGTCACATTTTAGGCCCATGTTAAGCAGAAAGTCATGGGCTCATCAAAATCAAAATTTTTGTTCCTTTCAAGCCAATATAAAAAAATTGAGAGTGAGAGAAAAACAATATGTTGGTTAAAATTTCGTTCTGAGAGCCGAGGGTTAGATCGCATCCTCCATCATTTGACATAATCTCAAACAGATGCTCGTGTCGATTGGTGCACACAGCTCACAAATGCTCAATAAGTGTAATGACAGTGCTTCAAAGACGTACATAAGATTGTGACAGCTAAGGAATCATGGATATATGTGATGTTTCAAGATGAAACAAATTTAACAAAAGTTGTTCGCGCTCGAAGCACTTCGAAACTAATGGACGCTTTTTTTTGGGAAAACTGGTCATGTAGCAACTATACCATAACAGGAACGTAAAACAGTAAACTCCGAATGGTATACGAGTACAACCATTTGTTTACGGGAACTGTTTTTTTTTTTTTCTTTATTATTTGAAACACAATAAGTACTATTATATAAACACATGTTTCATTTGACTACGACTAGTTCAAGTTGAGGAAACTGTTGAACTGTTGAGGAAACTACGGAAAATAAACAAGCGCCATCGGATCATTCTCCATCTCCATCAAGACAACGCGAGTGCTCACTCATTTCATCTAACAAACGACTATTTAAAAACTTAAAAAAATCGAATTGATGGGTCATCCGCCGTACAGTCCTGATTTAGCAACCCATAACTTCTTCATGTTCCTGAATGTCAAGAATAAGTTGCATTCAGTTTTCGTCTGAATTGGTATGTTTTGAAAAACTAAGACATTATGATAGATACCCTAGCAGCACAAAAGATCAACTATGGTGCCTGTACCCTGCATATTTCTATTCTATGACAGATACCACAAGTCAACGGAAAGTATTTAAGTAAGGTCATAGATTTTCTTCAGTTTATGCTTGATTTATTTGATTTAACTTCTACTTACAATGAAAATAATACCAGATGAATTTATATTTATTTTATTTAAAATGGACAACTCTCAATTGCATTTTCAAATGCCAAATTATTTGTGTCTGAGTTACAAATAAATTAAAAAGCAATATATATATTTTTTTTCCGAAATCAAGAGAATGTTGCTGATAAAAAATATTATAGAAAATATATGATAAATATTGGTAAATATCAACCTTATGCACACATATTGCATATTTCAGAATTATAAAATAAAATGAAATATTTTATCGAAAAATTAAAGAAAAGCAAAAATCAGTAGTTGGCGAGCCCATGCTGAACAAATATTCAGAAGTTAGAAGTCAGACGTTGACATATTTGCAAATATATCTGACTATGAAACTGCATATAGTACTATTTATATAACTAATTTAACTTTAGTAATATATTCAAATATAAATGAAATTTTTGTATAGAAAAATTCGTACAGATTTTCAAGAAAAATATGTGCAATCATGTGTAAGCACAAACGATTGATTTAGAGATTGATTTAGAGAAGCAAAATACGATAAAATGATTCTAGACAAACATACGAAACAGCCAAGGGGCACGTATTTCATTTATGCATTCATCTAATAAATATCTATAATGGATACAAGATACAGGGATATGTGCAGATACATGGGCTCGCATACCTACACGTGCAGAGCAATCGAAGGACTTTTCTGCAAAACAATCGGAACAAACCATTTATAAAGAGAAATGGCAAAGAAAATCTTTCAAGTGAAGTGCATAGACAAAATAGCAAATAATGAAAAATAATTTAAAATAAACTGCATACTTCGAAGAACTCATGATGAAATTGATTTCTAATCTTTACTTTTATCTAAGGAATGTTATTAAAAGGAGTCTACTATGTGCATTGTTTTAAATGCACTGAAAACACTTACCAGCCACTCTGACAATAAAACTAAGAATGCAATAAAAATTGAATGTACCTATGAAAGCTTATAAAAAGATAAGATACGAAATGAAGTAATTTAAAAGTATTTTTAATTAATTTTAGTGATCAAAACAGAAAAGTACAATTCAAACAAATTATTATCATATTTTGTTTATTTAAGTTATTAAATATAAAAACTTTATGGTATATTAAAAATTACAAAGCCAATGATATCAAATATCTGTAAATTTGTATATACTTTATACAGATGTAACATCATTCAGATTTTGTTATCTGCAGCAGCATCTATACAGGGTGATTACATCAAAATTATACGATTATTATTATAATATTAGTAGCCACTAATATCATAACACTATGACATTAGTACCATTTGTCTTTAGACTCCCATCAATATTAAGAGTCAAGTTCAATATTTTTTGGAAAATCAGTGTGGAAAGATATGCAAGTCTATAATGTAAGGGTATCATGTGAATGCCCGGCTCTAGCGTCCAGAAGATATTGGTTCTTAGGAAAATAATTTTGTGATAGTTTATCAGACTGCTCAACGGTGAAGATGAAAGACCTATTAAATTACCTAAATTCGGTGAGATGGATTTAGTCTCTACTCTTCTATACTAGAATTCTTGCGAGGAATGTGGTAGCAAAACGGCGAAAAATCGCGAATTGAGGTACATTTGAAGTTATCTTATGCCTGCCACTGCCACTGCAACCAACCAACCAACAAAGGGTAGAATGCACGTGGTAGCCCATCTTGTAGAATGACTGTGTCATTATGCTCTACTAGCACACATTGTGAGACCACAATTCATAAATATGTCGTCTTGGTCTTCTTTAATCAGTGAAAATATCTTTTAACTAAGGAAATTTAAAGTTTGTGTGACCTCATAAAGTTTGTCTTCGGCATTCCGTTTTTAATCGACCTCTGTAGCGTGTCATTCTTAATTTAGCACTGAAAATAGTTTTCAGAAAGTTTTGCCAAAACTCATTCCTACAAGGTGAACAGTTTATAGAAATCTATGAGAATCAATAAATCTAAAAACATATTCATGTTTCTATAACGCGTTAAAATCTCTAATTCTTCTTTTTTCAAAACTTTCTACATCTGTTTGGATCGATAAAAACATAAACTCTTCCACAAAAACTTCACACGAAACTGGATATACATAGGTATATAAAAGTGAACACATTAAGTAAATAAAAAAGAATCCTCAAATATTTAGGTATACACGCGCTATAACTCATTAAAATCTCTTTAAAATCTGAACACGGAATCACTCTGTCCTTTTAAAGAACCAGGCAATTCTTAAGTGGTTACATTATTAATATCCAACAGGCATTTCAGAGAGGTCCCCCAGAGTGGTTGTGTGGCTTCTGGCGAATACCGAAAACTAACAGAGCAAATGTGTCACAATTTTATTCTCTTTCTCTGATTCATGTCTATGTCAGATTTCGTTAAAGTTTGTTTGTAATCGATCGGCGTATCTACCAATATGTGACAGTCAGTATGGCGATTAAGTCGGATAACAAGCGGCAAATGAGCATTAACAGTTGATTAGTTGCTTTCGAATAATATTATTAAATAATAACCTATGAATGCATCCCGAGCTAAAAAATCTCTTTTGCGCCTAAAGGCCCTACTAAAACAATTCTAGACTATTTATAAATCTCGTAATTGTTGTGGGATTAATTTTACGTATTTCATTTAGAACTAAGATCCCGCTTTCAAGGTAATTGCATAGAATATGTTCTGATGTTTCCTTCTCCTCATGACAGAGTCAATAGAACTCACTTTCTACCGCACCTGTAATCTTCATAATCTTTCTTTTGGATAATGAGTACCAGTTATTTTACGTGGTAACCTGACAATTGGAGTTAAAGTCACGATGTTTTAAACATCTGTATCAACAAACAAGTCTTAATTGGAGCATTTCATAATTTTAGTTCAATATGTATCATTTTTATTTGATCACCCTTTATGCGATATATAAATAAACACATTTTTCTAACATTTTCTATAATTCCTTTTCGAATAAGAAATCAGTAAACTGTGAAATATTCTAAGAAGAAGAAAAACATCAAAGAAAATATATTCCTGCTTTGATTTAGTTTCACATTTCCATAAACCCACGTACGGGCGGGCATCTTTCAAATATATTTGCATATACAAATGCATATACTGTGGTATTTGTTTTAAATATTTTCCACATACAAAATGCATTTGATGCAAAGGAAGAAATGGAGTTGCGTGCTTCCTTGCTTCGTATACATTTAGTCCTGCAACGTTTATTTCCACACACAATGGCAACGTAGGTGCTTTCATGCGCTGTTTATGTTTTGCTTTGAGTTCTGTAAGTTCTGTAAGTTCTGTTTGGAAAAACGCAATGTCATTTGAGTGAAATTACTTTTAGATAAGAAAACAAATTACTAAAACGACTGTATAGATACTGCGGCAAAGATACTGCATTTCAATTGATGTTAAAAGCAACTTTTGCGTTTACCTGAGTTACGGCGTTTGCTGGTGCATATGTTCCCGACCAAGCATGCGTCTCAATTCAGGAGTTATTAGAGTCACGTAGGATTTTAATATGACTTTTTTTGTTTAAAATTGGAAAATACAGACAAACCCTTTCTTTGTGTTTACTTTATAATATAATAAGTTTATTGTTTGGTAAATTATATCCAGTAAATGTGCTTTTGTAAATACAACAGATTTTATATAAAATCAAAATTTATAAGTACTTTTTTTAAATATAATTTAGAACAATGTAATAAAAGTTAACATAATATAAACATAGTATAAAATATTTTACCTATACTATAGGTATAATATGATATTCATATAAATAAATCATAATGTTTTTACGTATACATATATACAATGCCACAGACTGCAACTCATTTATTGGAGTCCTTTGGAAAACCAATTTTAACTACATACTAAAATATTTATTTGAAGATATCTAATATGAGTGGTGTAAAATAATCCGATATTTTGAAGAGAGATAGAGCTTTTCAAGCCCCCCCCAAGGTCACCCCTCCCATTTAATTACGACACTACATGTATAAGCTCAAGTTTCTTACCATTTAATTTAAAAAAGCCATAAAAATTCATTAGAAGTGTCTATTATTTGTAAGAAAACAGAAAAACAACTATTAATGTTATAGTACCCAAAACAATTATTTTATCTAAAACTTAATATTTTCAAATCGAGGCATCGACTTAAAACACTTCACTAACATAACTCTTACCGAAGTTACCGATAATTTGAACGTTGCAGGAGAATAAAAATCTGATTATATGACTCCACTTGATACTTCTATGGATATTCGACACTTAAAAGGTTTCGAGGAATAAAAATCAAACGATATGATTACACTTGGTGCTTCTATGGGTATTGTTTCAGGGGTGCAGTTTTACATTATCCTGGACATCATTAGGAGGAATACTAAGCTTCACTTTCTTCATCTAATTAATGTAACGTGAAAGTAACGAACTCAATGTGTTACTTTCCGGTCGACACGGCATTCGCGTAATAAAATTGGGTCTTGGGGACCCATTAAAAGTGAACGCATCGATACTGGTTATCTTGTGATAGTTGTTTCCCTGACCACTGGTACACATTAAAGTAGAATAAAACCTGCATATGATTTGTGAGAAATTGCATTTTATGCTTAAGACTTACTATAAAACTTGTCAAAACTGGAGAGGAATAGAAACAATAACTCCTTGAGATTGCCTAGGTTTGACTACGTTAACATGTCTAAGGAAAGTACTTTATTGACAGTTTATCGGACTACTTATCATCAAGAATAAAAGTTCTGTTAAGTTGCATGTATTTAAAACATTGGTTTTAGTTTTACCTTTAGACATTTTTTGGTAGAAATGTAATATTATATAGTGAATAACATTATTTATGGGGAGGGTAATAGATATCAGCTGATCAGTCAGTACAACCGACCAACCAAAGAGAACTGTCTCATCAAATTAGTGTGAAATAATTCGAAGATTTTTAATTAAAATATGTATTATTTATATTTAATATTGCAATACAATGAGATTCAACATTTATAGTTAGATTGAAAGTTATTTATTTGACTATAAATTTTTATAGGGCTGTACATTTTTAAAAATGATCGTAAGTAAAAACTGACATCACCAAATTGACACCTTGTAGGCTTGTTCACTGCAGGCAAATTTGATCGTTTCAAGTATGAATGTTTAATGTAGGGAATTTATATCTACAATTTAATACACAAAATCATTAGTAAAATGACTATAGTGATCAATACTGACGATTTTTAACACACCTACGTCATTGAAAAAAAGAGACAGGCCTAATGCTATACCAATCCGTGAGTTTGTGTAAATATAGTAACCAAATATATCTTCTAACAATTACTTAAGAACTTTCACAACCCCAAATTAGAAATTGATTGATACGTACAATAAGCGTAAAAAAAAATCTCATCACTTAATTCCTTCCCTGAATTCCTGAATTCACAACGTCCATACTATGTTTCTACGCTTTTTACAAGCTCAGCGGTTGTTAAACGATTCATAAAAGGCCTTAAAGTGAACGCTTAGTGCCTTCGATGAATATTATTTTTGATATAAGATACTGAAACAGTGCTACCTAACCAGCGTCAGTTATTTTTGCAGTGCTGAAACTTACAAAATTGTTAGTTCATGATATTTCAGGGTATTTAGAGAAACATTAATTTATAAATTTCAGCAATTAAAGTCATACCATAGTATTAAATTATTGAACTATATTAAATAAATATAAAATAATAATAACAAAAATGTCATGAAAATGTTTTGCCAATTCTTTGTAGGATACGTTTTAGCGTTTTCTATTTAAATGTAGCTAATTAATAATATTTGTATTAATTCAAATTACATTAATACTATATTA
>NC_051846.1:168091873-168146729 GCF_002237135.1 Teleopsis dalmanni | reverse complement strand
TCAGATTCTTAACCAGATACAGAATTGATAAAGTACCACATAGACTAGCTACTCCTGAACGGTATAAATTCAAGGCGGGAATCCAGCACAACAACACAAGTGAGAGACACAGGTAAGAAAGATTCGGGGCTTCAATAGTAACTGAATCTCGGTTGTACGGGGTATAACTCACGTAGCTTTAATAGTCACGTGAGTCTATACCATAGTGTCGGAAACGATAGGTAGCTTTAATAGTCACCTAACGTCTCCGGCCCCTGGGCGCTTTAACAGTGAACAGGGAAGGGCGTGTGACCTGCGACCTATAACACAACGCACGTAGCTTTAACAGTCACGTGTGTTTGCGTTATATCGTGTCGGCTGTCTGGCGAATTAGTATTTATAACATCAGCTCAGCTCATCAGCGATTTAGTTTAGTTTCGATCAGGTGGCCTACGGTTCTGTTCATCGTCATCGTGAAAACTTGAAGTGATAGGGTCTCACTAAATAAATTTCTTGTGTGGACCTTGGGGACGGCTGAGTTAAACCCCAGCTTAATACGAACCAAAGAAAGGTTCATTACAGTTCACAGGCCGAAATCCGGCTGAACAGAACAACGCTTACGACATCAATGAAAGATTTTGGTTGTCTTCACAAGATTCATTCACAACAGAAAAATGTACACCGGTCAAAATCAGACCAAAATCTGAAAGTTTACGCCGAAATGAATCTCTTGTTGTAATAATGGTGGAATTTGTACATACTCTTTTTCATTAAGTTGCATTATCTTATTTTCATATTTACTTCTTATCTGCATAATGAGTGAGGATGTGGGGTTTTTTCTCTTAGCAAATACCTCGAGGATTATCAGTTAAAACTCCATTTTAGTAACATTTTCCCCCAAATTTACTTTTTTAAAGGGAAGAAGAATACCGATATTGATGAGTATCTTATGCATCATGGCTATGCCTTTTGTGTGATAGCTTATCAGTTAAATAGTTGTAAATAGAGTTAGTAAGCCAATACCGGTTACAATTTCACAAAATCTACTATAATTATACGCAATTCTAAAATTTTGCTTTGCTGGTAAGGCACAAGTAATCTAATGGAAGCATTCTTCGTTTTCTAAACCAATAAATCATCTGCCTTATTTGTAGTAAATTAAGACTTAAAATGTGAGTTAAGTAATAGTTTACTCATAACTGATAATTAGTTCTGATAATCAGATGATCAATTTTAAAAAAATATAAGGATCACACACTTAATGTTAATTTTAGATTATATTGTTTTTTATTATACGGAATACTAAAACATGAATTTTGTATATCTAAATATCTTCTTATCAACAAACTATTAACTAAAGAAAAAATTTAACACAGACGATTTGATAAAAGACTCCTTTAGTTACCAGCTCGTTAATCTATTCTGTTGTACAAGTTATTTCTATATTCTGAAACTAGTCTATGATATATCTTAAACAAGCATTGAAATTCATGACTGCAGTTTACCATGTTACCCTCCATGCTCAGATAATCGTCCAAATACGCAATATATGAGGAGCCTACAATATCTTTAAAATCACTTAAAGAAATTCCAAAATCAATTCTTTGCGTATTCGTTGCGACCGTACATCGTGGGACCTCGTACACTGTTTCAGTAGATGCATCCACCGTATTTTGTCGCTTCAAGCCTTCCGTAAAATATAGCGAATCTACTTCTGCAAAGCTAAAGGGAAATAAGCCATTAGTTTTAAATGCCTTCTTTATATTTTGTTTTGTCAGTGTAGACTTTAGTGAGTACTTTAGTGTATCGACATAATCTCTGCTAGGTATGTGTTTTAGAGATGCTGCAAACCATTTATGAATTGAACTTGCCCATGCAAACTTAAGTTTTTGAAATGCCATATTATAGAGATTAAGTAAAACTATGTTCAGTTGCTTACAAGTGTCCAATAGTGCCATAGAGGGCGGTTGTTCCTGTTGATCAATAAACAAAATGACTGGAAATTCTACTTTTCTTTGCACTAAACCTGGATAGAGCACTTTTTGTATATAATGCCGTAAAACCTCACTATCTATAGCAGCTTGCGGTTGTGTGTATGTTGTCCAAATTTTCGGCAAAGTCACTTTTTGTGCTTTGATCGGTAATACAATCAATGGGGGCGTCGAACTGCCAGCGGCAGAGTAACTCATTATTATACTAAATTTTTCAAACCTTTCCACTGTACAATGAAATACACGATTTTCGTTAAGTAAAAATTTCGATAAGTCATTCTCATCCAAGTAAATTTTAATACCATCAAACCATTCACGTAATTGATTATAATCAAAATTCCAATTGGCTGGTGGTACTGAATATGAATCCATTATTTTTTTCACAGCTGGATGTTTCATACGAAATTGAGTATACCAGCGCTTACCAAATTCTGGATTACGTGTAAAGCGACCACTTTCCTTGAATAATTGAAATGCTGCCGCACATATTCCACAGTCATCACAGCTTGTAAAACGTGTACGCCAACAATCAACTACCCAACGTTCAATACGCAATTCTTCTTCTGGTGATAACAGTGATAACTTATCCTTTTTGCGACGTATTTCTTTCTCTGATCGTCTCTGTAGTGCTGCTACCGGTATACTGTAAATTGTGGAAGCCTTCTGTGTGGACATTCCCAATGCAATCGCTTGCATTGCAGTGCTGTAGTTTTCTTTAACAAATTTTTGTGGTTTCGGATATATAGACATATTTTTGCAATTTATTAAAAATGGTACACCAAATTTTTAAAAATTTATATCAAAACTTCGAAATTTTCGGAACTCAAAAATAAAATTTAATTAATTTTGAAATTCGAAAATGACGGCAAAATTTTGAAAATTTATCTGTTAAAAATGAAAGTTGCAAAAATTTTGATTATTTACATTGTTTCCGAAATATTTTCATAAAAAAATTTATTTTGAAAATAAATGAATGTAGTTAAAGATTGAAAAATGTTTGTTTGCTATGTTTGAAATAATTTCAATATATCCATTTTGACTTCTATTACTCAAATAAAATAACTTTCGCTCCTATAGGAACCTCAATAATTGTCTTAAAATTATATTTAAACATTATATTTTCGTAATGCTGGAACTCAGTTAGTGTATTACACTATAATAATTCAATAATAATATTGAAAATGAATATTAAAGTAAATCGATGTTAGGGATGTACGTCCGACTTGAAGCAAACGATTCAATATATAAAAATATATTATAAAGGCATCGGTAAACAACATTACTCTTAATAATGAAATTTAATATCATGATTTTAAATTGCAAAGCAAATCTGACTACAGAGGGAATCTTAAATTCTTTGATTAATATATACAAAAGTGTATTCATCTTTGAACTCTTGAATCAACTACCCAAAATATCAAAATTAAATGCAAGAATATGTATTAAAATTACCACAAAAATATGTCTCCTAATAGTACTTAAAATTCTTTCATCAATTTCTTTCATCAAATTTATTTCGACAATTAATAAAAACAACAAAATCATGCAAGGTATGATATTTACGGGCCTATACTCCGCAGGGTATTGAGAATGGCAGTGGGTAGTAAGTAAGCAAATTGGAAAGTTTAATATTATAGAAAAGAATATCTGTATAAAAAATCTATGTAATGGTTTAGTCAATAGCTATAATAAACTCATTTTGCTTCAAGTAGGTAATGCTGATAATGAAAAAAAAACAATTATTAATAAAATAGGTAAAATCAACTAGTTCCATTGTAATGTTATTATTTAAATTTATATAAGTTTCAATTTTAAAAATGAATATTATTTTAAAAAAAATAATTTTTATATTTAATTAGTGAAAAACAGCCCACTTGAGCTCAAATGATGGCCCATTGTGACGTCACAGGAGTGACGTTGGTATGTACATAGATTTAGATCAGTATACATTGAAAGCCGAACGAAGGTAACGACTTTCTCATTTGGTAAAGAAAAACCAACCTGACAGTTTCTATAAACCTGGCTAAGTCCCTAACATTACAGCATGACAGCTCAGTCAGATCGGTGAAAAGGGGATTCCAAGATTTTTAATCTTCTTCTAGTTAAGGAAGGATATTGACAGATGAGATAGAACACGGTTTCCTCCTCATCCTCAAAGCCACAACCTCGACAAAAGTCATTAAAGGGAAGACCCAGACTCATAGCATGCCTTCCTATTACACAGTGTCCCGTCAGCACAGATACCGTGGTGAAAAACATGAAAAACATATATATATATATAATTTTTATTGACTATTCAAATCTCTGTTATTTTATTCACTATGTTTAACTTAAGCGGAATTTATTCCTAAATTAATACACATAATTTAAATATTCACTATAAAATAAATTTTAACTGCATAATCTATGATGAGAAATACCTATGTGTAAAATTGCATTAACATTTTAATATACTTATATTATGTATGAATTTTGTTATTTAATCACAATTCCAAGAATATAAGTTAAATACTGCTTTGTGCTAAATAAATGCCCTTTAGATTTATTAACGAAAATTTCCACAAAATTAAATACCCAATTCCCAAGAAAATTTTGAAGAAAACAAGCATTTGGGTTAAGCACTAGAAAGCCTAAGTAGCGCGAAAAATCTACAACATATCGGTATTCCGTGATTATCCTTGAACGCAGCAAGTTACTCTTAATGCGGACGTTAAGGGTTTTTCGAGCAATAAAACAACTGCAATCATATACTTTACTCGGACGGGTAGGTATACTCTTAATTTTATAGCGAATAAATTATGTGCGGAAATATTTGTACTCCTGCTCGTAAGAGGTTAAATTCTTTTATGTTCGAGTTAATATTAAAATGCTAGTGATTAACGTTTTCAGCGTAGCACACGATCGCACAGGTAAGGGCCTGAAAACCTCAACAATTACATGAAAAGGGCATGCCTGGCAGTTGGTGATTTGCAGGATGTACGAATAGCGGTGCGAATTGCAGGCCTTAACAGGAGCAATAAAAAATAAAATTTAATTGTCGGTAGTAAAAACAATACAGAAACGAACGTGTGTAGATAATAAAATTTTAGGCCCTTTTTAAAACCCAAGCGAATGCACAAATATTTTTCAATCACAAATGCCTCCAAGGATGAATAATTAATGCGCCATGTTTCTTTGTTGTTAATAATTGAGCTAAAAGGAAGACACACTGAGTTGAAGTAAGATTTCCTATTTAAGAGTGAAGCTGTATTTTTATGATTGACCAGGGATGCCAAAACAAACTTTGGAAGTTAGGTCATAATGAAAATTTTATACAAATTAATAAAGAAATTGGTAAACTCAATTGTTTCATTTTTAATTTTTTTTGGACTGACTAGAAGTCCTCTTTCAAGTCGAATAAAATCTTTGCAAGAAGTAGGAGAAGATACGAATGTATTAGCAATTATATACAACTGCTAATTTTTGATTTAATAATTATTTAATTTAATAAATTTCAAATTTTAAGTCGAATTTTTTTCAGCCAATTTAAAAATTACAACGCATCCAATTATTTTTTACAATGCACCTGAGCATGCTATTATTTTTCTATATTAACTAATAATTTTGTCCTTTATATTATTTGTTATTAAATTTTATTACTTAAGTATGAACTCAACTAAATATTTTTATCGAATAACATGTATAGGGGATATTTTTCTACTGAGGTCATTCCGTATTTTGATTTTATTATTCATAAAAAAGCATTGTTAAAAAATTGTTAAAAATGCAGGGCGGGCATCAGTATTAAAAATTATAACTTAAGAATAATTTAATAAAGTAGAGCATATATAAATTTTAAAATTACTATAGGACATGCTCTACATTATTTCTTTCGATTTAAAAAATTCCGTGTCTCGACGTTACTCCTCTAAACCACCATCATTGTCCTAAAAATCCATATGGAATCAATTCCCCTTTACCTATCCAACTGCACACACCTGCTTTCAATCTTCTCCGCCTTGACATGGCCCTCTGCTTGATACTCTGATTTTTATTAATCGTTAAGTCCAAATTGAATTTTACACATTCTACATCCATGCATTTTTCGTTAAACCTATTATAACTTATGGAAATATAGAATTTATATATATAACTTGTTTTTTCATTATATTATATGCTAAATAATATTATATTTTTTTATGTTTTTGTTTTATTTTATTGTTTATTATTTATTATTTATTTATTTATTATTATTATTATTCATTATTTATTTATAATTATTTTTTTTTATATACATACACTTTGCAGTTCTTTTATTTACTTATGATATTAAAGAAATTTACTTGAAGGTAAAAAATGTTTATTGATGATACGAATTTTTATTAAATTTTAATATTCTTAATGATATAAAATTAATTTAATTTTCCCTTTTATAATTTTGTCCTTCCACTTAGAATTATTTCTTTAAAAATTTTGTATTTTAATGTAAACAAAGCCGCTCTGCTACCAAATGGAAGTTGAGTTTAGTTTGTTGTTTGTACCTTTTATATTGAGCAAAATTAAATTTTGTAAATATTTCCCCTGGTTGAAATCCTTTATAAATATAGTTATTTAGAATGATATTTTTTTATTGTGTTTGCATTTCCCTGAGTAACCATTTGAAAAGGAAAACAAAGTTCATAAAAAGCTTAAGAAAACGTTACCATAAAATATTGTATCTCAAGTAAAATAGAAAATAACTTTTAAAGTATTCAAGTATAGATAAAGTGTATTTTTCATATTTATATTTTAAAAAGTATTTTAATATATTTTTAGATTGAGAATTTATTAAAAATATTTTTTAGTAAAATATTACATATTTTATGTTTTTATTAATTTTCAATAACAATAATGCATATTGTCAAATTATTCGTCTACCTCAGGACGCACAGGAAGATATGCTGATCTACGGTCCGTCATAAGTTAGAAGATAAATAAATTATAATGATTCTAGTATAGTTAAAGCTTAGTGTGGGGCAGGGATAAGCCCTCTAGCCACAAAAGAGTAAAAGTGCGCAATAGCACTAACTCAAATCACAACAACAACAGCATAAACAGAAATTCACAAATATGTGATTTCTTAATTGAAATTAGTTATTTTAAATAATTTAAAAAAAACATAAATAACTAATTTACAAAAACAATTTGATTGGTGTCAAGAATTCGGAAGTTATTTTATTGCTTCCAATTATTCTTGGAAGTTATTAGAACAGTAAAAATTAAATTGACTTTTCGAATTTTTCAAAAAAATAAATTGTGAGGATGTAGATATTTGCATTCTGCTTTTATTCAACTAAAAAACTTCACCAACCATTATTTTTTTTAGTCACCAGTACTACTATTAATTTCCTGAACTCCTTCTAGACCATAGAGCCTCCACAATTGATTTAAATCGTATTTTATTAGGACCTGTTCTTGTGACATCATTCCAATAAAATTTGACGTGTGTTAATGTCTTTTTAATTGTTCTCTACCATGTTTTTGCTGGTCCACCGCGTCGCCGACTACCTTGTAGACTCCATCTCAGTGCTCGCCTTGCTATATCATTTGATGGTCGTTGAAGTGTGTGCCCGATGCAGGCTCATTTGGGTTTTGTTTAAAGGACCAGTACTACGCTGTTCAATATGTTTGGAAGAGTTGTTATTGTCTATCGACGATTTTTGAGCACCAAACTTTTAATTTCTCTGAAGTATTGTTTGTTAGTTAATGTGTTGAAGGTTGTTCAGTGTAGTTTTTATTATCAACGTTTTTATTGGTATCACAAGTAGTTATTTTTTGTGACATAGTCTGATCACCGAACGTTTTCTACTACATTTTCAACATTTTATCTAATTTCACACGATACTTTTGTTTATAATTTTAGCTGTCAAAAATGATCATTTTGCATTGAAAGCAACAACAATTGATAGCTTAAATTACAAACATGACAGCTAAAATTACAAGCAAAAGTCTCGTGTGAATCTAATATTACAGAATCTGATAACACAAAACTATTGGATAAATACAGGTATTGGCATGAAATATGACACAGCTTTCAAAGACAGTACTACGCAACCAAAAAAAGAAGAGTTGCCAGGATTGAACACACGGGTAATGTCTTAAATGTAAATATTTACCTTATATTTTTATTATTTTTATTTTTTTATACAGTTTTCATGGCCAAAATTTTGCACTCAATCTTGTTCTGTCGCAATCAATTCATAAATAAAATCCATTAAATTTTAGTTAAAACTGCATTATAAGAAAAACAACTATATACATATTTAGATGCATTATATATTTACTAAAAGTGTTACCTTCCTTATTCGTCCTTGCACTCAAGTCCTGAAACAAATTTTCGATTTGACAATTTGACTAACATCAAAACTATGTGTTTGACGCCAAGCAATTTCGAAATTAATTTTGCTGTCATTCTGCAGTAGTTGTTGGCATTTATATAAAAACGTTTAAAATATGGCATTGAATTAAATGTCACAGCAGATATTTTATTTTTAAAATATATTTTCAAATAACGTTTTGCTCTTCAATTAAATATATAAACTTTGTGTTTATCGATTTTTTTATAAATTTTTTTTTCATTAAATCAATGTATTTTGACTCTTAATATATAAAAATG
The DNA here is from genome assembly GCF_002237135.1 of Teleopsis dalmanni. NCBI lineage: Eukaryota > Metazoa > Arthropoda > Insecta > Diptera > Diopsidae > Teleopsis > Teleopsis dalmanni. Next base: position 168,138,125 of record NC_051846.1, on the reverse strand, counting down.
ATTGTCATATTTTATTGTATTGCGGCCCTTAGATTTTATTTTGAGGTAAGAACATAAATAGAACATAAAATTATTTCATTCGCTATTATTTACATGTAATTAAATGTTTTTAAATATTTAATTAAGATAAGTATATAAAATATTTAAATCTAATTTAATTATAATATGCTTTTATTTAATTTGATGTCAATCAATACCTCTTTTCTTTGTTGGTATCTAATTTGTTTCTTAGTGTGCGCAGTTCTACATGTATTCTACATATATATGTTGGTTTCCGATAAATCTTTAGTTGACTTAGTGACCGACAATTTGGGTTTTTCGCTCATGCTTGAGTGTTGAGTGTTTCGGGTTAGTGTGACACATTAAATATCGCACACAACGTATTGTGTGTGGTCATGGTTAATATACCACTACAGCTGATTGCCTGTTTAATCGAGCTGTTACAAAATTCAGGTCTCTGTAAAGATTCTTACTTTTGATCTTCTAAGGGATACTATTTACTATTCTTTACAATGCTATAGTTTACCAGGTTTACAGTTTGCTGATAGCATTTGGTTGTTTTCTGATATTATACACTATACTTATATCAGATCTCTGTAAAGATCCGTACCTTCGATGTTTCAATGACTATACACCATATTTCTCAATGCTATGGTTTGACAGATTTAAAGTTTGCTGTTGGTTGTTTTCTGATATTTCAGTATTCTATTATATGAATAAGTAAATATGGCTTTATTCAAAAATAATTATAATCATCAGGACTAGTGTGTTATTAGTTAATAAATGTTTTATGGTAACATCTGAAGCTATTTTAGTTATAATATATATATACAAATAAAAATTTATTGTAATGTTATTTTTTTCTTGCCGAAAGTGACGACTCTAAGTTGACAGACACGTATTCTCAGAGCCTGGCAATTACAGTTCAAACAAATTATGTGCGAACTATAAACTTATTAAAAAATTCAAATATTTCCTAAGACCACTGGAGATGAGTACTTGACAATACTCAAAACAGTGTTGTGTGGTCGGCCAAATTTGAATAAATCTGTTAAAATTTTTGTTGTTGTCTTCTCATTTCTATTTAAACTCTTCTTACTTCAAAAATTTATTTTATTTTATTAAAATAATAATAATTTATAAACAATAGTTTTAACAACAAATAGAACTGATATTTATTGACATAAACGAAACAGTTGAAGAAATTAATTTATATTAAATTGAATGTATTTTATTTGCAGATTAATAAAATTTTTTTATTACCTCTCTTACAATTTTGGACAAATAATTATAATACAACAGTAACAGAAGATTGTAAGTAAATAATCAAATAAATTATTATACCTTAAGATATTATCTAAAATTAATTTTCATTTGTTTTTATTCACATTAATAATTCGCAAAATTCTCATAATAATCAAAAAAGTATAAAGCGAAGATAGTTTTATTACTAATCGGCGAAGGTGATAATAATAGGTAATAGTTTTCAAATCAAAATTTTTTCTATTACTGTTTGAAATAATTTACTCTATTTAAGGTTACTGGAAATCAAGTGGCGTTTCTGGTTTGTTGACTGTTTATCTTTGACTAGAAAAGTTGCTAATAAGTTGTAAAAAGGAAAAGACTGCTGGGGCAAGCCAAAAACAAAATCCTGCTATCGCTGTGGAGAACCTTAAACAGGTTGGAGAATTACTTTTGAATTACTAAAGATAATATAGACATTGTTATCCCGGTCTATCTCCAGTAAATACTGAGTGAACGGATTATATTCAATGGAAACTTTCATGTCTCAACAAATACCACAAATTATGAAAAATCTTTCTTTGCTGCAAATTTTTTTGAATGTCTAGAAACGCATGCCGAAACCCCAAAGTCCAAAAAAGTGAAACTAAAGTACATTTGAATCTTTCTTTTATGATTTTGATATAAACCTGCTTAAGTTTAGCTGTATCTATTATATATTTATATTTCGCGAATGATTGTCTGTTTTTTATATACAGTAACGTAAACTAAAATCTTTCAAAATCCAATGAACGAAGAAAAAATTAAAAGTTCATAAAATAATTTTTTAATTGTAGTTTTATTTAAGTACATAAACTTTGTTTCATCTAATTAAATTCCATTATTATTTTTTAAATAGTATCAAATTTCAGAAGGTCAATATCATACATTTTATTTAATAATACTTAAAGAAACATTGGTTGATTTCAGTCGGTGGTCAAGTTTCATTACTTGGTCAAGTAAAAGAGGAAATAAAACGTTTGTGATGTAACAGCTTCAGAAATCCTGATGTGTTAGACTCCAAACATTCTAATCTACGACATTCTGCATGCGCAAACAAGATCTGCCTTGCTTTTGCATATCAGAAAAGGTTAACCGAAAAACGTCCGGTTACTATTAGTTTAATATTAGTAAATTAATAATATTTAGATCTGGGCATATGTCGGAATTAAACTAATACATTTAATAATTGGCTTGATGAAATATCTATGAAATCTTTTCACTGCCACAAACAAATGTAGCTTCAAGTGCGATCTATACTTATTTTTAAACTAAATTTGTATTTCAAAAAAAGCTACCAAGAGCATCACAATCTAAAATATTTTTACGCACTTACAACCTTACTTAGTTTTAAACTAAATTTATATTTTAATTTATTATATATTTCATATTATATATTTTAATCTTACTACTAAATAGGAAATGCTACTAAGATTATCACAATCTAAAATGCTTTTAGGGACTTTTAACCTAAAACGCTTCAAGGATTGCATTTAGAACAAACAAAGAGTAACATAAGAATTATTTCGGGATTAGTAACCGGTCAGTGTAGATTGTATAATCACCTAACAAAGTTAGAAACCCAATTCAACACAGACTGCAGTTACTATAGAGAAGAGAGAGAAACCGCATACCATTTGTTGGGAGAGTACCTGACACTGATGTACAAGCGAAAGAAACACCTAAGAGGCTATTTTATGGAATATAGGAAACAAGACTAGGAAAGATAAGCCCTGTACTGTCATGCATTAAAGAAATCGGACTTGGAGAATACTCAAATTAGTCAGTGAGATGGGCGGGACTCTGCAGAAACTCCCCAGCCATCATAGAGTAAAAGTACCCAGATGCACTAATTTGGAGAATGCTCAACATAAGACTTGGAGAAACACTTTAATCCGATTAAGAGGTACAATAGATCTTTTAGGTCGCAGTCTACTATCCCTTTTTCCTATTAATAACTACTACTAGTTAACTACTAAGTAAACAATTGAATTGTAATATGCTTGATATTATATATATATATATATATATATATATATATATATATATATATATATATATATATATATATATATATATTATCAAAAGCTTCTGTTATAATAGAATTTCGTATATGAATAAATTTATAAGCTATCACTTAACTTATACCACATATTCATATCATATTAAACTATCAAATATATATCAAATATTTTTAATGCTAGCAATTAAATGTAATTACATTTTGTGGAAGTTTTTCTCTATTGTATATTATGAATAACTTTTTTCTCCTAACTTAAGCCACTGAAATGCATATGAGATTGATTTCAATCTTTGTCTGGCAAATCGCTTAACTATTTTCTTTTAAGTGCCTACACAAATGTTTATTGTTCCATTAAATTGATTTATGTTTCCTTTATGCTTCGAAGTATTAAATCAAATATTACTGCATTCTTTATCCTGTCAGAGTATTACAATATTTTTGTTAGTATATACGAGTATCACCAAGTTAGGAAAACTAAAATTTCCTCATGAATTACAAAGTAGTTATCAACAAATTGCTTGCAATAAATCAATCAAAATTACATTCAATTTATACATATTTCAACTTATACAACAAATTTCGTATGAATAAATAAATATTCTCAAACAAAAATCCAGAATAAATAAATATACACAATAAATTCAAGATAAAAATAAATACAGCAAGAATCTTTGGACTTGAATTTCTTATCTGACTTTAAATATTTATCGTGTACCATATTTTTACTGCAAGTTTGTAAGTATAAACGTTTGCATACAATAAAAAGTTAAATATTATGAAAATATTTTTGTTGATAAATGAACGTATTTGCTTGAAATTGAAATAAATCTGGATATCAATATTTATATTTAACAAAAAATCTGACTTCAGTTAAAGTTTCAGCCTTCAATATATGCATTCGACAAATAAATAATATAATTTATAATTCTATGCTTAGTAGAGTAAATACGATAGTTTTACAGAACTTATTTCAAATCAATTTCGTTAATGCTTTTATTATATGAGTAAACTTAAATATCTGATTATTTACAGAATATTAAATCGTATATTAAATCTTAAGAACTTTCTTACTCGCTTCCATTAGTTATTGCTTCCTTTCAATACTTAAGTTATTCTCAAACGAATTTTGCATACATCATTGACTCAAGATACAAAGAAATCTGCTTGTGTTGAATCATAACTTGAAATTTAATACTATCGATATAAGTTGCTACAACTGACTGAATTAAGTGCAGTTGTTCTATTTTCATATTAGTTATTCAATAATCTGCATTACTTAAGATTTTTACTTTAAAACCTGCATAAACTTATATTTTCAATTTCCGAAATATATCTGAAACCTTAATAAACATATCTTATATTTGAATGATTTCTCACAAGTATCAGAGCAGCTTCATTAACAAGGATGCAGCATAACATATTCATCATGAATATGATGATGAATAATATTCATTGACATTAACTATTAATACTTTGTTCAGAAATTAAGTTAATTTCGAAAGTGTTCATACTGCACCAAATTAAGTAAATCACATATTTTTTTTGTTTACAAATCAAATGTTAAATACATGTTCCAAGCACCATTGGTATTTGGGAAATTTTAAAAGTTGATTATTATAACTGTTAAGGATGTCATTCAGTAGTTTTATTATCTTTATTGGATTTCAGGTATGTGAATTATTATTTTTCACTCTAATTTAAATGAATAACAGTTACAGTTCTTTCTCTATATTCAAGTTTAATATTTTGCACTACTTTCAAAATATTTCCCGGTTTAAAAATGTCACTTTTTCGTTATATCAACTGTCCCTTAATTCCAGTCTTCATTTCAACGAAATTAAGGCCATTTTCCTTAATTTCATTCTAACCTCAAATCTGATTTTTGTATGGAAACAACAACTTAATTTCACTAAAACGAAGATAAAATTAAGATTTTTGCCTTGACAAAATACTTAATCATATCAAAAAGGTTATTAATCTGCTTTCAAATGTTACAGAATATACGTTTAACAATTATAACATGGCTTGGTCAATTGACATGACAATCTTTCTCTTAGAGAGCTTATGAAATCTTAATTTACAATAGGATCATTCTCAGCAACTGTTTTTATTGACCGAATTCTGGTAGGTAGATAGGTGAAGTGGAAAGAGAATCAAATCATCCTCAATTAACTAAGTAAGACATTTTAATACCATCTTCATTGGAATATTGAACAGAAACTTTGGTATATTCAAACGCATTGTTAAATATAAATATCTAACCAATACTAAACATGAATGTATGGGCCAATAAATTAAAGAGCTCCCAAAAACTTAAGTTCATTCTGAAAAAGCCTCGACATTGACTCAAGAAGTATTCCAGTGTCTCTTCCTTGAGCGCCGGTAAATATATACTACAATATATACTGGCGTCATGTAGTTCTATAATCTAATGTCCCATTAAGATTGATTTTACTGAGATACTTCCGATTTACTTATGTGGACTAACTCAGAGGTTCATATATAGAGTGAAAAAGCCATGTTGTTTTTGATCTAGCTACTGAAGAAATATTAGCCACATGCCCCATACTGAATGCGTACTTTGAAATATAAAATATAAACGATTTAAGAAGATCTGGATGGATTCCAAACCCTGGGTGGCATTCCAAACAGCTCAATCGTGTGAATAACGAAAATAAGAGATTTATCAATCTTAATATTATTGATCTGAGCGCAGATTATTTTTTTTTAGCATGACATGCCCACCATCTCTGGTTAACAGCCACCATTTTTCAAAGTTAGAACATAAAAACACAGAGACCTGTGTATTTTAGAAACGTAGAGTAAAACTTCTGCCCATTTTATCTGTTTGTATTTAGAGCTTTCCTGGAAATGATTTCATGGAATAGAATATGGTTCCTAATATTGGACTATCTTATTCGTTTCGTCTTTTGTGAATTGTCTTTAATATAAGACTTTTATTTTCCTTGCATCTTTACTAAGGACATCTTTTTTTTTTTTGATGTTTTATTTGCCATAATTATATTTTCCATAATTTAAGTCGTCATTACTGTGATGTCATCCATTTCATCTCTTTTATTTTTCCGGCCGTACTCTCGTTAATGAAATATTTTTACATCGTATCATTATATTACAAACAAAACATTACAATGTTAATGATATGATATATTTAGGCAAATATAATTCAACATAATAACTACCTACTAATCAATTAAGTTACATATTTAAATGCTATGTTGCAAATTTGTAGCCTTTAAATCTACTAAATTTTACCAAATCAGTATTTTTTTATTAACGTTTTCGTCCTTGGTTTGCATTCTACTTCTTAGTATTCTGTAAACCTAAGAGAAACACAAAATATCTTCTAATAAATGCGATTTATTTCCAAATCTTATTGTCAATAACCACCAACGTGGTCACTACCCATCTTCCATACATATTACATATAATATTTATATCTTCCTTCCGGTCAACACAAAGATTCAATTCAACTAAGATTTTTATATTCATTTTGCTTTATTAATAAATTTTACTGTCAAGCAAACAAGTGACAGGACAGCAAGGACACAAGTGTAAACGGCAAGCAGAAAAAAATAAAAAAAAATAAAAAAAATGTATTAATGCCGTATTCTGCATGAAATTTCAATACGAAAAATCTATGAAATTGATTTTGTGGCTTTAAGAACTTCATTGAAATTCCTATGAGATTTTACACTTCAGGAAGGTTAACACAGATATTTTCCATTTTTTTTTTTGCTTCTGTTGCTATTGTTATTAAAATTTTTAACTTAAGCAAATGTTGATGAAGTTCTGATATTCTGATTTGGAAAAAATTTCTACGCATTAGTGAAGCATATTTTTCGTCCTTGCTTACTGCGTCGATGTGTACACTGAAAAAAAATTTGTTGTACTGTCGTAACTGAAGCGAATAAATTGAAATTTAGATACGCATTGATTGGGTGTTGAATAATTCATTAGGACTGTTTGTACTCTTAATGGAAAAGGTGTTTAGCTGTATTTCATCCGTCAACCTTGTAAATACTTTGCATACCGTACCTAATATCAATTTTTAATATTCAAGTAGATTAGCCAAATTGTTTTATTAAGAGAGAGATACATTTTGTTGATGAAGTTAAATTAAGTATAACGCGGCTTAAATTTTAATGAGATTTATTAGTAGAATAAAGTCTAAATATATTTGGGGATAAAAATGTTACATTTTTGTTATGGTTTAAAATTTATTTATACAAATTTACAGTCAATGTACTTAAAAAGAAATAAATTTTTAAATATTTTGTAGAGAATTACTCTCAAAAGTATACAAAAATGTTTATGGAAAAGATTCAACAAAATTGTATTATACATAAAAGGATTGATTTACCACAAGTATACTTATAAACTATAAAAAATCTACAAGTAAATCTAACTGTTAACATTTAAGTATATTATATTATATATACTTTTAAATTTTTCGAACCACTATATTGTTTTAATGGATTTTAAATAGATTTTGTATGAAAAATAGCACATATTGATAAGTATAATTATATAAACATAATTTAAGTATATGTAATTTAGGCCGTGTGCGAGTTCGCGTAAATTAAGATAAAGTAAATTGAAATTTCCTAGGAACTTTTTACACTACCCTTTACAAATACAATGAATTTTCCTATAGCCACCAAAACACTTACTTCCGAAGTCGATTAAGTATCCAAGACATAACTTACTATCACTTATACTCCAAAACCGTAGAGAATAATACCCGTTGAATTTTCGTCATTGTTTATGTTTGGCATCTGTAATCTTGGAAATATTCTTAACCCTAACCTGTGAGAGGTGAAACATGCCGTTGCAGCTTACTTCTCGGAATATTAGAACTTAGTGGTAAACGTTTCGCATTGGTTGCACTAAAAAAGTCTAATACCAACTATCTTCATCTAGTATAGTATATGGAAAATATTGATTGGAGTAGCTGACTTTTTGAGAATCCATTGTTAATTTGACGAGTCGTAAGAATCGAAATCATGCCATAATATTTAATAATAATATAAATCGAATATATTAATATAGCATTGTTAGCAAAAGGAACACCCATAATACAGCTTTTCCTAGCCCAAAACTTATTAAATACCTAGAACTTTTAACAAATCTCTATTCCTCCTTAAACTTACGTTATGTCCAAGGATTATACGATTATTTTTATATAAAGCAGTCTACTTACATAACATTATATTTGAAGTAGAGAATGGACAACATAATTTACACTTCAATATCAAATCCATTTTCAACTTTTTTTGAAACGAATTTAGTCATTGCAAGATGATCAATTTTTTTATATTGGTGGAGACAGGTGACAAGTGACTTGTGAATAATGAACGATTTTACTGTTCAAAATGGTTTTCTGGCTATATTAAGGATAGGATATGGAAATTGCTTTGAAGGTCCATAGTTGGCGATAAGGTCAAGAAAGTTCTGCGAAATTACTAATCAATCTAGTACCATTATTAATAAAGCAAATAATTAACTTCTTTGAATAGTTCAGTTAAAATTGCGTGCACTTTCAGAAACTCAAAAATATTAATATGTGGATTTTAATTAAATTTAATGTCTATGAGAATAATTTAATTGCAGAACATTAATTGCATATTGCATAAATGAATTTTGTAGTACAACTTTAATAACTTAATCGGAATTGTGTTAAATGAATTCATTAATTGCACAAATTGCACTCGAGCAAAACATGTCCTTAAATGCCTTCTTACATATAAACAACAAGAAAATTTTGATGATACTATGGCGATAATCCTCAAGGCTGTAATAAAATATGTTTTACTTGGACATATTCGTAAAATGGCAAACAATATATTACCAACATTAGTAAACATTCGATCGTAAATGAAGCGAGAAAACGAACTAATGTGTTGGAGCAAATGACGTATTCACAAATAGTTTAACATAATTTTAATAAATTTATACATTTGTAGATATAAGAATGTAAATTGTGCAGGATGACTGTCATCTGTGCCAACATGTAAATTAGAAACTGTCATGGTCAGCAATGATATCATGTCAAATTAGTGACTGACCAACAGATTTACTATATGTACTACTATACGATATACGAGTACGAAGAGGAGTATCCTAGTGTGTAATGTATGAAATAGTAGTTTGCCTCAACACTATTTACGACTGAGAATACAATAAATCTTATTAATGTTAAACAAAACAAAAGATTGAAATATTGTGTTGAGCTTGTATGAGGTTGCACGTAAGTCAGTCAAGTGTACACATAACAAAAATCATTAATCAAAGGTCCTTCAAGGATAAAGTGTTTTGTAAAATAATTATAAATGTAATTTATTTTGATTATATATAAAAATGCATATACATGAATGCATATAGAATGTATTTCTAATAAATGAGTGGTTTGAAATATTAGTTCTGTAATCAATAATAATTTTGTATCAATTGTTAAGTATAGTAAATCTTAACTTGAATTATATTTTCTTTTATTTTTCTTTTTTTATACATTTATTTTATTACAATCTGTCAGGCATGAATGACAATAAGTAATATTTATTAATATAAATCGTAATAATAATTATTACGCTCTGAAAAAAGAAAGGCATGTATGGACTATGCCCCCTGACATATCCATATATACTTAAAAAGAAATGTGTTACCTACATATATATCTAAAACATTTTCCAATTATATTCCAATTTTTCCAAATATATCAACTGTCGTAGAATACCCTTATGGTCGATCTATTTCGGGTCACACTCTATTTGATCAAGTATGCAATAAAAATATTAACCTCGCTGCACTTCATTTGTTTGATGTACATGTCGGTGCATTCCACATTATTATTATTATTTTTCCCGATTTATCAGCTAACCACAATCTTTTCGACCAAGCATATAGCATTTTTCGATATTAATTAACTTCTGGGAAACCTTAAAGGTCTGTTCCTGCTTACACCCTCTTCAATGTAATACGAATATTATTTGTTTTTTTTTTATATTATACGCCATACAAAAAACAACATTTAGAGTGAATAGGACATATAACACATATGTACGCCTAAAAAAGGACATCATCATGAATATAGGTGGACGAATTTAGAACAATAGAATAACTATGTGAACCAATGTCATGAAAGTAAGCAGCAAGATCTTAGATCTGCTATTAGAAAGCAAAGACAAAATATAGAAACGAATTAAATTATGTTCATAACCAAGTAGAGCAGGACAACAACACGCCCTTATTCTAACAATTCACTATATGGTTAAGAACATAATGACTGCATACCTAACAATCTATTCATTAAATCTTCTCCTGCATTAGGGGCAATTTTTAATACTGGGCTTTCAGCTCTTATAAAACGAGTTAATTTTGTTTTAAATTTTTGAGTCGTTACGTCGAAAATGTCAAAAATGCCGATATTATATATATTCTTGAAGTAAATAATTTAAATTATTATTAGTATTGTTTATTATTAGTATTTAGATTTATTTATAATGATTTATTTTCGCCTATCTTACAATTATGATACTTTTGCAATGTTGACTAATATTTTGCTTGAGCGTAATTATTTTCTAACAAATTTAAATAAAGTTTTAATATATATTTTGTAGAATATTTGCATGATTGCAAAGGAAACAACTTTAAATTTGTTTAATGTAAATTTAATGCTAAATTTTATAAATTAATTTAATATTAAATTTTTGTTATATATTTCTTATATAAACAAAACATGCATCTCCAATGAGTCCATTGTTTTGAAAAGTGTTATATCCGTTTTAGTCAAATGATAGATGAGCTTTTAATATTTGTAATTTCTTTCAAAAACAAAAGATATTTGTTCGGATGTAATTGTTTTGATTAGAGTAATTGAATTAATTATAAATTTTTAGTAATAAATTTAAAACAAAAATGTATTATTTAAGTAATTTAATTGATATTTTAAAAAGAATATATGAAGCAAGCTAAAGGTCACTCTCGTTTCTAAATATAAGATTTTCAGAATTAACCGAAATAAATATATATAAATGAATATATGTAAATATATGTATATATATATATTTACAAATGAACAAATGAAAATATGTTCATTTAAATCATTTAATAAAATTCAAGCATTTCAGTAAAATACAAGAAATCAGACATCAATTCGTAAATGAGGTGTTATGGAGCCTATAATATTGACTTCCTGGCAAGTTGCCCGTTAAAAACTTCATCTTAATTATGTTTAAAAAAAAACAAGTAGAGTCTATGTGGATTGCGTATTTTTCTTTTATAAATTAAAACCGATACAAGATTTTTATTTTTGTATTATTATTATTAGTTTAATGGTCATCATCTAAAAATGTTTTAGAATGCAAGGAAGCTATAGCCAGACTATCCTGCAATCGCAGACTTTGTATGTACTGGCTTCCTATTCATAGAGGCATAAAGGGAAATGAGACAGTTGATGCTACTGCTAAAAATGGTGCAAAACTTTCGGTGGAACAAATGAGCAAAGTACTCAAACCTCTGAAACAAATACATAAACTTCTGAACGAGCACATGACAAGGAGAGCAAAGGAAAGGTGACGAAACATAACCATCTGTAGAATTCCTAGGATCATGTACGAAGAAAAATATACCAAGGATTTTATATGGTCTAGCCGAAGGAACTGTTTTTGAACTCATCACTTTTGATTTCGCTAAAATTTTTTTGATTCATTTTTTTTTGTAAAAAAATATGCGTTTTTCTCAGGAAAAAATGTTTGTTTTATTCCTAGAAAATACAGATCAATGGGACTTTGAGAATTTCCATGTTAGACCAATGTTTAAATGGTCATATCTCAAGCTTTGTAAATGCTAGAGACCTAAAATTTTTTGTATTTAAAAGATAATAACTTGACCTTTTTGAAAATAATTAAATTTGTTTATATGGTGCTACTATTATAAGATTTTCAACAGAAAAAAAATTTACATCCATAGTTTTTATTGTTTATTTTGGATTAGAATTTACCAAGAAATTATATTAAAAAACTAAAATTTTCTACTGGCATTTTTTTAAAAACTATTTGAACGAAATTTTTTAATTCTGTTTCCCACTTTATACGTATAAGAACTTAAATTCAGTTAAAAAAAATTATTTAAATGTATATCAAAAATATTTATTTTTTATATTTACATAAAATTTTTATGTTTTTACACTGGACAGAATCCAGTATTTTGTTACAATAATTATCTTTTTGGTTGAAAGTAAAATTTATGAAATTCTAAACCTCACTAGAAATTTCGTACAGAAATTATTTGCTTATAATATTTGCTAACATAAAAATAAATTCTTATTTCTAAATTAACAAAAAAACAGAAAACAAAAAAAAAATAAAAAATCTAAAACAAACTATAAAAACCACATATATAAATTATCCCATTGTCCTTTTGCTAACATAAAATTTTCAAGATTTTTCATTTCTTTAAAAGTAAATAATTTATATATATGAAAAGTAATAAATTTCAGAAAAACCGCATTGAATTTATTTATTTCACTTTCAAAAACTCATTACACGCACATCTACACAATAATGCCACACATTCTTTCTAAACAAATACAAATACAAATACATGTACCAAAAACACGAAAACTAAACATCAAAACTTCAAAAATTGTGCTAATGGCAGGACCATAAATAAAAGAAAATAGTATAATAATAGCACAGTAGCATCAAAAACAACAATAATAACAACAATAGCAACAGTCATAATAACAACAGCAACAACAACAAGAAGAAGAAGAATAACGACAATGTACCAATAACAAGTGGTATTGCACAAAAACAACAAAACTAATTGCATAGATGTCGAAACTTTTTGGTGGTTTCATATGTGTGCGTACAATTTATTTAAGCTTTGTTAGCTTTGCCAAAAAAATTTTTTAAGTTTTTCTCGGTATACGGACAGGAGATGAGCCATGTTGTGATTTCTATTTAATATAAATAAATATGTTGTTGTTGTGTTTATGTTGTTGTTTTTCTTCTGACTATATTGTAGTATAACTATTGGCATTGTGTTTGTTGTTGTTATTGTTTTTGTTGTTTTTGTATGTCATAAACCACAGAAACTTTAAATCACATAATTTTCAAGTAGTAAAAAGTAAGTGTATGTTAATATGTGTGTGTTAACATTTTTGCTTATGAGTGTGTTTGTGTATTAAAGGCTCTGATATGAAATGTATGCACAGATAATAGTAACTGTGCTCAAATATTAAAAGCAATGTGTCACGCCCACATGCTGCCAGTATCAATAAAGAAATTGTCACATTTTACGCTCCTTAATGTGCAGGCAAGGAATAACGAAGGTGCCTTCAGAATGTTGATGTTGCCAATATTAAAATTTTTTGGGCTAATTGTAGCCAAAATTTTGGGTGGAAAAATGTGTTATTTTAAGAATTTTACTGAAATTAAATTTTGAATTTCTAAGTATCGTTTAAATTTTTGGGTATTTTTCAGACTATTTTTTTTTGCATTAATTTTTACTTATTAGTTAAAAATTCGTTACTTAAAAAGCATTTTAAATATAATTTTTATTTTCACTTTGGCAAAAGGCATTATTTTCTTGTAAAAGTAATTAAAATATGTTTTTGTAGATGTTTTGCCAAAATATAGTCTTTTTTAAATAATTTTTATTTAAACAAACTAAAAACTTAAGCAAAGCCAACCTCTTATACTCATTCAGTTTTTTTTTTTAATATTAGGTATGCGTTTTTTTTATAATTATTTAATTTTGACTTAATCCATGCTGCAATTTAAATGCCGCCTTTATTTTTGGCATCGATTCAAAACCGAAATATATAAAACTTTTCAATTTTATAAGAGTAGAAAAATAAAAATAACGTAACTTAAGAAAAATTATTTCAAAAAAATAATAAAATTGTAGTAAAATTTCTACAGAATTTTTGCTAAATTTTACCCACAAAAATTGTAACGCAAAATCATGGATGCGACCGAAAATAAAATATAATCAAGTATTTGAATACATATAATGAACATGTTTAATTTTGATTTTGAATAAGATATATCTCTTTTAAACCATAATATTCTTAGTTGAAAAGAAATTTTGATCAAGCTTATATTGCCCATTATTATTAATGACCTCTTCTATTTTTAAAATAGCTTCATAATTCCATTGCTGTAGAACTTCTGTCGTTTAAAGTTGAAAAACTGCACTTATTTATATTATTACTAATAAAATAATTTTATGGAAGCCAAAAAAATGGTAGTCAGATAATTAAAGGATTAAGCTGTTACGATGTATTTATCAAAACTTTCCAACCAAGTTCCGTACATTTATTTCGAGGCTACATATAATGTGCCAGGTCATATATAATGTGCCTATATAGAATGTGCATTGAAATTATGAAATACAACTTCTTTTTCCAATTCTAATATCTTTTCTTTGATTATTTCGCAGTTGTAGACAATCGAATTTACCATTGCACCAAGTTGAAATTGAACATAATAGACACTTTCCTTCTAATCCCGTAAAAAAACACTTATCATCATACTTGCCGTCATTCCAGGCTTTGAAATCGTTTGTGGTGAGTTATCTGCTTTTAATCACAATCAATTTCATTAGATATTAACGATTGCATTCGAAATTTTTGATCGCTTCAAAAATAGTTCAACTTCGTTTTTTTTCAGAAACTTTCCACTGATAGTGATTGACTGACCGATCAATGGATGTTTGACAATAAAATTCATTCCTAAGTCTGGCGTTTACTCCTGGGTCTGGCGTCCAAACTCCTGTGTCTGGCGTCCAAACTCCTGTGTCTGGCTTCCTCATCATAAACCGTAGAAGTTTTTAGTAATTTCTTTAAGAGAGTTTTATTATTTTTATAGTAATAAAGCATTATATAGCGTAATTTTTCAGATATATCACCCATATTAATTTTTATAACGGACACGAATCACATAACTACCTGACATGTTATCTTTTGAACATATGTTTGTTTGTCATAATCGGATTAGTGTTGTTAGCTCTATGAGGTACCATTTATAGTATAGTAAGAGGTACCATTTATCTATATTGACAGAAACTTTTCAATATTACTTAATAATAAAAAGGAAATGAAGATAAATTTATTTAATACCAGTTCATCAAAAGTCTTGACAGTGTACGTTATTAATTAGACTTGACATAATTTGTATTATGTCAAGTCTTTGTGTTATATCATTTTCTTTATCCAACAATTTAATTAAATTAAACGATTTATTTATTTATTTATTTATTTATTTATTTATTTATTTATTTATTTATTTATATGTGAGTTAAAATTAACTGATGCATAAGCGGAAAGAACATATAGGATGGTATTTCACGGACTATAAAGATTCAAAACTAGGAAAAAAGGCTCTGTACTGTCTTTCGTTAAAGAAATCGGACTTGGAGAAACACTCTAATCTGACAAAGGGGCAGAACAAATCTTTTAGGTCGCAGTGTACGATCCCTTTTTTTTAATAATTAATATGAAATTAATTTTAAAGTTAACTAATAATAACGAAATGGATTACTAGGTCCTTCGTCGTAACTAAAATAGTATGCAGCCTAAAATACTCACAAAATTAAAAATATTATTTTAATAGTAGCATTCAAACAGAATTAATTAACAAATTAATATATACAAACCGCATATTTAGAAGATGTATTTGAAGCTATAAAATGAATGACTAGAATAAAGTAAAGAATAAATAATTTCACTGTGACAAAAAGTTCTGGAAATAGTTTTGCATAAATTCTTAAAAGAATTCCTTCAGCAAACACTAAAAATGAACACAATAAGCAGAAATTCGTTTAAAATGCACTCAACACCAGAATGCCGGCATTTGAATGTTGTGAAAGGTGAAAGTTTCAACAAATACATGCAAATCACTCAAATACGAGTATCCCCTAGGAATATTAAAATTCCTCAATAGAACCAAAGCTACTGCCAAAATGAAAAAGGACACACTGCAAAAATAAAATTCAAAATATTTAAGAAAAGCAACTGTAACAACTGCAAGCAATAGTTAGTGGGTTTCATTATACTCGTATAATCACTTGAATTTATATCGCTTTGTGCGAGAGTCGAAATGATGGGCACGGAGGATCTGAATCTTACAGGTATTTGCACAAGTAATTGCAATGGAATTCTGGGAAGTTTCACAACTACTGCTTGCATAATATTGTATAAACAGCATTTAAATGGAATTTTTCAACTATGAAGCTAAAGTATAAAAATAATATAAGCAGCACCAGCAGTAGCAGCAGCAATAGTAGCAGCAGTAGCAACAACCGACGCACTAAGAAGCATCCACACTAAAGGAGCAACACAAACAGCAACTTCAACAACAGTAACTAGCAACTGCAGTAGCTAGAAACTACAGCAAAAAATACAGTATCTAGCAACTGCAGCAGCAGCAAGAGCAACGAGCAACTGCAACAACAACAACACCAACAGTCGCAATAACAACAACAACAGCCATTGTGGCAGCTATGAAACTGAGAAAAGTTTGCAAATGCAAAACAAGTTGAGAACGCTACAAAAATAAAGGATGCACTCAAGTGTGAGCTAAAAACTTAATTATCATTCGAAGTAAATTTTTCAAACGTCAAAATTACTTTAAACAAATTCGAAAACGAATTCAGCATTTCTTTAACAGGTTTTTTTTCTCAATTCTATTTAACGTTGTTTTCTGAAGAATTTTAATTTTAATTTTGTTAAACTTTGCAGGGAACAATTAAAAATATTAAAAATCTGAATAAAAAACGGACAAAAACACTAGAGAAGGATATGCGCAAAGTGCGTGGCATATTAAAATTGAAATTGATAAGGGGCACTCAAAAAAAGTTCCCTCAAAGCAGCATCAACTACAATGGAATTCCTACCATGTGTCAGACACACTTCCTGTTTTGAAAATTCCATTTTTTTTTTGGTGTAGTATTCTAGCTCTGGAATTTATAAGGAACAATAAAAAATTTGTAAATAAAATGGGAAAAAATCATCAATTTAAACTCGAAATATTTTTCGCAGCGATCAACACAAAGGCTATTTGGTCTATCGTCCTTTGTGGTATTGCACAATTACATTTTGTCATGTAAGAGAAGAGGGAGTGCAAAATTTTGATTAATTTTTTATTGGTTTGAGATATACAATACTGTTTTTTATTAAAGTGATGCTCCATAGTGATGCTTTAAACAAAAAATATAAGCGAAATATACATATAGTAGTAAGAGTTAAAAAATATTATCTAATTCAGAGCTCAAGACCAAACCAGATAAGAATGAGAGCCAGGCCTCCAACTGCATAGGTTGGAGGCCTGAAGCTATATGCGAAAACCGACAGGTTGCCCTAATTAGCACTATCTTATCTCAGAGTAAACACTAACCGCACGGGGCGGTACCCAGATCTTAGATCAGTCTTTGAATAATCACGAAGCTTATAAGGATTACACAAATTAGTCAGTGAGATGGGTGGGACTCTGCAGAAACTCCTCAGCTATCAAAGAGTAAAAGTGCCCAGATACACTAACTCGAAAAAGGCTCAACAATATATATAATTTTGCCGGAGAAAAATTAAAGTAATTTTAAATTAAGTTTTATTAAATTTTTATTAATTTATCTTCTACATTTCTATCAATATCAGCGTTATTAATATTGTTGCCATACAAAAAACATTTAATGTAATTACTTACAGCACTGGATAGGAGTTTAAGTAAATTAATGTGAACTGAAATGAATTCTTTAAAATGTTTTAATTTATTTAAAGGGATATCATAAAAATAAATAGTTTATAAATAATAGATTAGAAACATGTTGCTGGTCGCATGATTTGCGGCGGGCAGCATGACGCCCGTGGGCCATGCTTTGGACAGCCCTGGTCTAAGTGATAAACTGAAGTTTTTGTTTTATTAAATAGATTGAACTAATCTGAATTCTAAAATATGATGCCAAAGAACTTTGTTTTTAATAGTTGTTGAAAATTTGTTAATGGTCAACGCTATTATGACAATGTATTAATTATTATGTAAAGCAAACTACTGACAAGATAGATGTACTACGTAATTCAACCATGAAAGGGAAATGAAAAATCTAATTTTTATTTTTAAAAATAACTCAACTTTGCTGTAGAATCTCCCGCAGTTTGAATACACTTATGACATATCGTTCGTAACTTATAATTCCAATATATTTAATAGTTTTCTTAAACTTCCGAGAACTACCCCTCTTGCTCTTCTACCCTCAACGGCTTATTTGATGAACATTTTTTAAGGAGTAAGAAGTACACAGAAGCAGATAAATCTAACAAATAGGCAGTTTAATTTCCCTCTACTGTAATACACTTATTTAAATCTTCCTTCAATTTTTTGATCCTATCTCAATTGTGGTTTTCCTAAAGGTCTGCGCAGCATCTCCTTGCTCCTTTTTTATTGTTGCTTTATTTGCTGTAAATCCTTTTCAAGATAGAATTTTTTGAGATGTGAGACGATTTAGTAAACTAAGACAACTAAATATGAAAAATAGACTGTTTGATCTCTTTCAACTTTAGTGCACTGTCTATATTTCCCGTCTACGTTTTGGTTTTTTAAAATATTTGCGAAAATTCTATCTTGTTTTATCATTCGTACTATATTTACTAGAAATCCTTTTCAAAGCAAAAATTTTTTGAAATGTGAGAAGATACAGAAAAGTGAGACAACTAATTTCCGAAAAAAAGCTGCTTAACTTCAGTAGACTTATAATAATGATGGTCCTGTCTGTAGCTCTCATCTCTGTTATAGTTTTCTAGTAAATCTGAAAAACATTTCTCTACTTCTTGTATCGTAAATAGGTGGTTTTCTAAAATCCTTTTCCAATAAAGAGTTTTTGAATATATAAAGAAAGTGCAAAACCACAAAGGCAATCTCCAGTAGGTTCAGTTCAGTTACTCTAACGGTTTTGCAATTTATGGATCTCATATCTATAGTGATTTTGCGAAAAATCTGCAAAATACCTCTTCTATTTTTAATGGTTTATTTGCTGATATTGCAACAGAGTTGTCTAGGAATATCTGTCAAATTGGCTCATTAAACCATAACAGTTCGTACTTTAATGCACTAACCTGAGTGTGACCTTTTAATGTATGAAAGCTGTTTTATTGTGTCGATGGTTTGTGTAGAGACAGTGAACAGGTTGACATTTAGCTAGTCAACTGCAGTCAGAAATTTTTCCACGTATGCTTACATTCACCACCTCTTCCCGAACATACGGCAATTATAAAAATATAAAAATCGTGCATTCTAAATATAGATATAAATCTATCTAAAATTAGCAAATATTCTTCGGTTTATTAAAAGTTGCTATGACAAGTTTTTAGTTTCAATTAGTTTTAATTTTATAAATAATTCTTAAAGCTACTTATTATATTAGAATGCTCTAACAATCTTATACTTTAATCGAGCAATAAATAATTTTTAATTTTTAAATTTATAAAAATAAAATTTATAAAACTATTTTATCTTCTTAAGAAATGTCTATAATTCTTTGTTTCGTTCAGCTAAGAGTGGTAGATCGTTTATTTCTTTAGCTTTTTGCATTTCGAATTTTGGAAACTTGGTACAATATTTTTAAGATATATCAAAATTAAACAAATTGGAATTCAAAATATTTATATAAAAGTTTATCACTTTGAATTCAATTAGAAAAACATCATAAAATATCATCAATTTGTTATCTTGTCGGTAACAGTTGAGCACTGACACTGAGCCTGACGTACACATGACAGATAAAATAAAATTTTAGGTAAATTCCCACATGGGGAATACATATACGGATAGTATATTGAATATGTTATCGCAGCACATGTTGTGTGTAATGTGTAATGTGTGCTGTGTGCTGTGTGAAAAGTATTGAAATCATTAAAATGTAATTTAATAAATTTTTTAAAAAATAATTCAGAAAACAAGAGAAAAACATTTTGACATTTACATATGTGCAAAGACAAGGAATTTCATTCAAATTTAATATAAATTAAAATTAATACGAAATATATTGTTTGAGTGGAAGCAACAATAAATGTATTTCACATTTGGAAGCAATTGCAATAGTTAAAGGATATACAAACAAAATTGTTTCCTTATAATTTTACACTTGGCTGCATACTCATTATCTATGAGCATAAGTGAACGCATAAAAGGATACAAAATTAAATGCTAGAATACTGGATTGCAAGGACAATGGCATGTGCTTATGTGTTTGCATCTGAATCTTCATCAGTATGTTTCCATTAATGTATAAGTGATAATGTTACTAAGTATGGCAATGTTTAATATATTTGTCTTATCTGCTATTTACATTTACTCGTGTGCATATTGTCTTATACTCTCGTATTTACATATCAAATATTTGCACTCTGACTACTAAGTTTAAATAAATTTGATATGAAAATTATTATTACCACTAATATAATCAGACTTTAATGGAATATACACGAGCAATAGCTTCAAGTCAAAGTCAAGTTATGCTTTACATTGCGTAGTACGTGAACTTAAAATTGTCTAACGAGGGTGGTGTTATAAGTAATAAATATTTTTTGGGAGTATCATTAGATTTATTTGGAAGTGATGTATATATTTTGAAGTTTTAGTTTTGTTAACATTTCTCTACACCACTTATATTAAAATATTTGATAATGATTTTATTTTAAATATTGCCATTTAAAGGATACCTTGGAATACTATGAATATTTTTAATCCATCCAATAATATGTGGGGTATTGTCTCTTAATATTAAACATTTGAATACAAATATATATAAAGTTTTCATGCGCTTTTTAATGACTTCATGGATATTAACTATTAGCACGAAATAACCAGCTAGACGGTTTTCCTAAATGTCTACTCTAGATTTTAAATTTTAGGATGGATTGGAAACTTGTCACCACGTCACTGCATTCTTTAAAAATTATTGTAACGTACCCATTTCAGTTCCATAGACGAGTAGCAATTAGAAACGCCATTATGTCCTTTGGAGAGATGTTGCCTAATTCCGTTATAAATGGATAGGCAGTGGATAAGTACTGACGTTTGAGTCTGACGCGACTATCACAGAATGTGTTCTGCTGTTTCGTCTTCTTCGCAACAAAGTCTGCAGCTATCGTCTCTGGTAATACCTATGTTCGATAGATGCTTTTTAACTCCGCAATGCCCAGTGAGAAACCCTGTGAAAAGTCGGATGCCACTTCAATTCAGCATAAGTAGCTCCCTAGTTTTGGCTTGTGATTGATACGGCATGGATTCTTTACCTTGTCTGCGGGCAATTGTATTATCCCAATCAGTCTGAGCTACTCTTTCCAGCCACTCATTAATTTTAAATTTGAAAAACCTTCATGAATGACCACAGAATGGTTGTGGCCTAATATAATATGACGTCGACCCTTTTCTGACTAGATCATCTGCTTTTTCGTTTCTCTCAATACCGTTGTGCTTTGGCACCTATATTAAGTGAACCCTGTTGCTTTCAATAAGGTCTTTGAGAAGTAGATGGCATTCCCATGCTAGTTTTGAGGTTACTCGAGGTAAGCGTAGTGTTAGAGAAAACATATATGTCTTTTCCCGTAACGAATTTCCCTTTATATTCCCTTAGACGTATGTATTTCAATTGCTTGTACTTAGGCCTGAAAAACTGAGTTTTCTTGACTTTTGGAGACATCCGTGTACCACATATGGTAGTATCCAATGAATAGAGATATCTTCCGTTCCCATTCATTTCTGTCAGGTATTAGTACTAGGAACTTTTGCTGGAAGTTGAATTTAGGTGAGGAAATGTCAGATATGATGATGTTTAGTTCTTCCTCTCAATGCATTCCCTTACCTAACAGGGAGTTATTGAATGATATTGTTGTTTGAAATCTTGTCAACTGTAGCTTGGCTATTAAAGTCATTAATTTTACTCTAAAATAAGAATCTTCCTGCTCAAGAAAATATGTTGCTGTATCCTTCGCAATTAACATGAACAAAAGATGTTCCAAAGTAGAATTTTTAACAGTTATATTAGTATACACCCTCTTAATACAAGTTTAGCTAATCACAGCATATGGCGACTTTAAAAATTCTATCTGTAATCTTTTGGGAACCAGACTTATACATTATTGTGAAAACAGGAAGTTGTGTCGTTATCAAAACCAATTAACAAATTAACCAAAACAGTGTTTACTGTTTGAATTAAATCAGCAAAATTACTTATTGAATTGATTTTATTAAGATTATTATTAAATTATTAATACGATTATTTTTAAAAATCATCGATTATAATAGATTTAAGCTTCTTATTGGAATCCAAGCAAACTCTTACATATCATTGCACCCCCGTTCATATATTGTTTAATATTATATATTAATAATTATATCTGTATGTACATCATTCACTGTCAAACAATGTCACTAAAAGGTGTAACATTACAAACACTTTGCTATCCTTTCCCTTTATGAGTGAAGTAAGTAAGGTTATCCATAACTTCAAGATCTCATTTCTTTATGACAGGCACTATATTTACAACTTCTGTTCTCGTTAGTTGCAGTTTGCCATTGTTATCACATCGTTTTTGTTGTTGGTTTTGTTTTCGTCCCTATTGCTGTTGCTGCTATTGTAGTTGTTGTTGTCGTTGTTGTTGTTGTAGTCATAACAAGGTAAAAACGCCTGCGGTGTTGTCATAAATAATTTTCCAAGTTAACAAAGTTCAAATGCAAAGCCAAGTTATCTGCTGTGTCACTTGAAGTTCGTTGTTGTAAATTAAATCATAACATTCGTGAACATAATAAATTGTTATATACACAGTTTATATGTCCGTACGTGGGGTGAAATGTGAATTTCTCAGTATGAAAGTTCACTTGACCCAACTAAAAAGGCAAAAAAAAAACAACAAAAAAGTGAAAAAACCGAATAAAATATCATCAAAAATAAGAAAGATGTAAAAAGGTAACAGGATTCCTTTTTACTTACCCCCAAAATAAGGATGATCGAATGAAATATAAGTTCGTGAAGGAATTGTATGATTAAGTTCATAAAATTTTAAGAAAGCTATCCTAAGTACTTTTAAGAAGAAAATTGAGATGATTAATTGCGGTTGATTTTGAACGTAATAAATTATGTGGTAATTAGATTTATTATTAGGAAAATATACAATTTATAAGTAGATACTTAGCAAGTCGTTAACATTTTGGAGTCTTAAGTCTGTTTAAAAACAGGACATTAGGAAACTGTTTAAAGTTTTAAATTTAAATTATCAAATGTGAAATATGAAAATAAAATCCTTATTGATTACTTAGCTGAAAGTTTAAATTGGGTATTAAAAATTAAGCAAAAGATATTTATCATTTATATTATTACGGATAATAAAAGGTTGGCTTATTAGGGTTTTCATAATATTATAATAACGTGCTTCAATAAGCCTGCATAAAATATTGAAACCCAAAACGAAATAAGAAGGCACTTTTCAAATTAACGAACATTTTGCAGATACTTTATCTTTTGCTTTTTATTTAAATAATTAATTTATAATGCCAAAACCATCAATAAGCAGACGATGAAAATTTATTTTTAATTTTTTTTTAATTTGGTCTTTTAAATTGTTAAATTTTTATTTATCTTTGAATAAAATTATTTGTCTTCGTATTCTCAATGTGAATATTTTGCAAACATTCTGCGAACAAGTAATAGTTTTGGTTAATTTTATGGGAATAAAATGTTGACACATTTTATAAAGACACAAGTATCTGATCATGCATGATATGAGGATAACCTTTAATACAGAGTCCAGCGTGATTAAAGTGATTACCTGTCATGAAAGCCTAACACCACAGTATTCTGAACACACGTATCAAGATAATACGCCTATGAACGTCACATTGGCATTCCAAGGAATCACCACCAGTACTTAAGAAAGTTATGTGTTTGACATAACTTTCCATGGGTAAGGAGCAAGGCCTACCTAACTCCTCTAGTAATTTTTGGGTCAATGCACCCGGGTGGGAAATGCAAATCCACATCAAATGAACGGAAATAAGTACAATCATTCTACCCGTGTAATCGCCGTCATAACCTATCTACCCAGCCTTCCTATCCATGTAAGTTTAGGTTTTAATCACAGTCACCAGCAATAGGGACAGCAATAGTATCGTAGTGGTACCGGATTCACACTTCCGGTCGGTTGCCACAAGTGAAAACTGACTCACTATTATTTTCACCGCAAATAATGTTGCATTTGTCATGAATTTTAGTCGCCTATTGCCAAAGGCATGTCTTACCTCGGAAGTTTACCTCGCCGGAGTAAGTCTTTAATACGATTGAAGATTAACTAAGTGATGGAAAACAGATAAGTTTCAATTAATATGTTAGATCGAGTATTACTAAAGCACCATCTAAATTACCAATGGAAATAGATTGTGTGTCAGTTATATTGATACATATTTATTGTCATGTATAGATAACCCAAAAAAAGCATTTAGCATTGGATTCTACATACCTATATATGGTTAAAACATTTCGGAGACATAAATTCTTTTATGTAGACAGAAGTATCTGATTACGTATGGTATAAGGATAATCATTAGTACCACCGAAAGATTTACCAAAAAATGTAAAACCGATAACTATAAGTCTATATGTTTATATCGTCTATATCGTATATTGTCTATATCGTATGCTACTATTATTATTATAATTATTATTAAAACTATTGTCGTAAAATCGCCCAACAGCCGATACTGCGGCAAGAAGAGTCCTATTGTACCAAATTTCACTTTTAATTACAAAAAGCCCTTTAAAGCTTTGTTAACAAAATCTAAAACTAAATTTAGCATAAAGTTTTTAATCTATTTTGGTGAGAGAATAGTTGTTCAATGAGCTGTTGAATTACATACATAATTATATTCTCCGGAATAGTGTTAAGTAGTTCACTTAATAATAAATTATTTTAGGCTTAATACGTCAATCTTTTTGCATTATACTGCATCTCCAAAATATGTGTCGTGTGTAGCAAAGTCAGGCTCTATGAAGACTCTTAAAAGTACCATGGTGCATTCTCAAGAATGACATGCTAAGAGACCTTAGAATAGATCCAGTCAAAAAATACATAAGGGACAGAGCCCTGAAGCTATATGCGAAAACCGACAGGCTGCCCTACTTAGCACTATCTAATCTCAGAGTAATCACTAACCGCACGGGGCGGTACGCAGATCTTAGATCAATCATTGAATAATCACGAAACTTATGAGGAATACACAAGTTTATCAGTAAGATAGGTTGGACTCTGCAGAAACCCCCCAGCTATCAAAGTGTAAAAGTGTCCATATGCACTAACTTGGAAAAGGCTCAACATTAGACAATAAATAAATTAATTATAATTCTGAGTGTGAATTGCATATCTTTTACTTTTAAGTACACTATAATTAATTTAATTCATTGAAAATAATTGAGATAAATTTCATTCGAAACTGATCTACTTTAGTACTTATCATACTCGTACTTGACGATTCAATCTGTATTTCATTTGTTTTTCTGATTTTAGTTCAATATTCTTAAAATTGAAATTAAATTTGCCAAAAGTCTGCAGCAAATGATCGTTTCAGTGGCGACACTTGGTGGGCCTGACACCGATTGGTACACAGCCATTCACGTACGGCTACATGTGCATTTCGCTTGAAAATATCGAGCAATGGAAACATGTGTCGGAGCTATGCGCATTTAATGATGCGTCAAGTGAGATTTTGATGAACAGAAATTAATGACGACGGCAATGAATGCTTCCAGAGTGTGAAATCAATCGTAATTTTTAGAATAATTATTCCCACAGGAGTAACATAAACGAAGCAAAGTCGACAAATAAATACAAAATGATAAAATCAAAGTGACTAACAGTAAAACATACATGACTTTATACTATAATATACACTTATATACCACATATATATTTATTTCGATAAAAATGAAAAATTGAAAAAAAAATACAGCAATACATATTAAATGGTTCAGTTGAGCTAGGAATATTGACGTTGAAGTGTCACAGCACAGATAAAATTGCAAATACGTTCAAGCATCATTTGGAAATCATAAATGCGCACGAAATCAATTTGAAACTGAATACGTCCGAGGAGACTCAATTAATGTTTCGGAAGATAACTAAATTGTCAAAATATTTAAAAACAAGCTTAGAAAATCGCTGTTTTAAGTGAAAATAAATTTTAAAACATTTGACAACGTCCAATGCCAATTTAGTTGCAACACTGCGAGCAACAAGTGTGCATGTCCGAGCGCAGATTGTGGTCATGGATTTCTTCGCTGCCGGTGGTTTTCAGCAATTATTCAGTGACTTGAACGAACAACCAATGGATTTTGATACGGACACCACAGATGCATGTGCATTTGGTGTATTGGAGCATGATGGCGCTGTTGCTGCGAGCTATGAATGTGTACAACATTTTGAACTAAACGTTGACTATGATTTCTACGATAACGCGAATGGATTGGAAACCACGAATAATGTTGATTTCATGAATTACGCTAATAGCGATGAAGTTTCTAATACTGAACTGCCAGATACATTTTTACTGGATTTAAATATAGCAAATCAATATAATGCTAAAGACTATAACAACAATGTTAATGAATTTGAGAAATATAGTGAGAAATCATTGCAATATAGTCTAGATTTACTATTACCCGCAGATGCAACGCAAACACAAATTACCGATTTGGATAAAGAACTTGAGGCTGATGCATTAATTACACAGGAAATAGCGGAATGGGAAGAAAAATTTTTAGATAATTATATTGAAATACCAGAATTAATAGAAATTTTGCCTGAAAAAACACCACTCTGCACAGAAGTGTGTGAGTTGTTCTTGGAGGAAAGTTCGCAGAATTTAAAACTTTATCGCAAAAAACGTTCCAAACCAAAACTAAAAACAAAAACAGAAGATAATGATAAAGGCTATCAATGCACTTATGACAATTGCAGAAAAATGTATGCTAAGCCCGCACATCTCAAAGCGCACATACGTCGGCATATGGGTGAGAAACCCTATGCTTGCACATGGCCTGATTGTACGTGGAAATTCTCGAGATCCGATGAATTGGCACGACATCGTCGTTCACATTCTGGCATAAAACCTTATAAATGTGATTATTGTACAAAATGTTTTGCGCGTTCAGATCATTTGACGAAACATCGAAAGGTACACGAGAGACGTCTACTAGCAGCGACTAAGGCTGGTAGTGCGCTGAATGGTGTTATACCACAAAGTATCCTTACAGTACGACCAGGCAGAAAGCGCAAAAATCAATTTTAAGTATTTGTGTTAGACAATATTATTTAATCGCTATTGATAGTAAGAGTATGAGGTACATAAGTAATTTAAGTTGACAAAATTTTATTATATTTTGTAATTGTAAATATTAAATAAATATTTTTAATTTTTATAAAACTCTTTAGTTGCTTTTACTAAACTCAAATTTTCCTTCTTAATGCTTATAATAACCATTTTTATGTGACATTTTCGATTTTGTTGTAGGCAGCTCCATTGATTCCGTTTCTCTTATCTTTTACTCATTTTATGAACTCATAAATATCAAATCAAATCAGTTGTAAAAATTTATACTTAAATTCAATTTCTTTTATTTAATGCCATTTAATGTTCACCAACATCTAAAATTTATCATAAAGTACCATTTAAATAGCAATGTAATTCAATATTTCATTGTAAGTAAAAGTCCTAGTCCTAGTCCTAGTCCTTAATAATTACCCTCGCTGTCATTATTGGTTACTTTTGTATTCAGTCAAAAGGAAAAATGCACGGCGAATAGCAACAAGAAATAGAAGCAAACAAAATTATTAATGTTATCGCATTACTTCCGTTTCATTTGCAACTTTGCTACAATATCCTGCAATTTGCTTCTTCTGTTTGCTTCTGTTTGCTGAGCCTTGAATTCAATTTAATTCAAACTTTTGCCGATCTTAATTTCGCGATATAAGGAACGCGGCACAAATCGAAATCATATTAAAAGTGCAACAAAATTAAAGAGAAGCTATAAACCAAGAAGAAACGATTTCATAAAATATTGTATATGAGAAATATTTATCTTATTTTTAAAATTTTATATACGAGTATTTATTCTTACCTTACCGTACGCCATTAAAATCGATTTTGCAAAAATATAAATCTAAGGTGTGCATATTTCATATCTAAATACTTTCGTACCAGTGTCACTTGTTCGGAATTACTTTATGTTGCACAATATTTTTATGACTTTATATTGTATATTGTTTTATAAATCATTGATAACACAAATTATTATTTTTTTTTCTTAATGTGAAATACATCATAAATCAAAGCACACATTTAGAGTTCATAAAATGCTGTTTCTGTTTTTGAATTGATTGAAACTGATTTTAATGTTCCTCAAATCGTTTATTTATATTACACTGAACTCAATATCATACTTTAATATTATTGCAAGTATATAATAAAGAGACCATTAATTGAAATCTGCAGTACAGATATTGAATTTATTAAAGATTCCGCAAAAACATCTGAAATAATATTTCTAGATACAAATTTTTTATTGAGCCATCGTTGAGTGTATTTACGCCATTTGGCGAAAGCCAGACAGAGACAAAGGTGATTTGTCAGGCTACAGTATTTTTATATATTAACGTATTAAATCATTCATCCAATATTTATACTTTCCATACAAAATTCATACGAAACCATAATTTCGTAGTTTCGGCTTATAATTCAGCCTATAAAATGCTGTTTTTGTTTTTGAATTGATTAAAACTGATTTTAATATTCCTTAAATTGTTTTTTTATGTTACATTGAACACAATATCATACTTTAATATTGATACGAGTATATTCTAATGAGACCTTGAAATCAGCGATACACAGGTATTGAATTTATCTAAGACTCCACAAAAATATCTGAAATAAATATTTCTGAATACGCGTTTTTACAGCATTTGTAGCCGGCAACTACAGTGCCTAAACGAATTTTATCACAACTAAAGGAATCAATCAATTATTTCACAATAATGGATATACAATATCCCGACTGAAACCAAGCCCCACAAAAGTGAATCATTAAACATCATCCTGCAACACCTAATAAGCTATCAAGGCTAAGTGATAAAACTTGGTATTATATTAGCTATCTGTTTGGCGATAATAATATTCCAATGTTTTCTTGTTGACTTAAATATTTTTTAAAAGATTATCGAACTCTTTTTTAATTTTAAATTATATGTTTATTAAAAACACTGCTTAATTTCTAAAAAATGTAACTTATTTAATTTAACTTATCACTAAGTGACGCTCGTCATATATATACATAAATCATTCAATTCAACTTGAACCTTTTGTTATACCAAAGTTTATATACTATATGTACTTGTATACACAAGCATTTATTCATATTAATATATATGAAAATATATAGGCACGCTAACTCTTCCAGGAGACCCCAATACGGAACTAGGAAACCACTTTATCGCTTCAATGAAGTAGGCAACTTCAATAATGCCGGTGCCAGTGATATCGGACAAACTTTTTTAAAAGGGAAACCCTAGAGTGGTTGTATCCTGTTTTGGCAAATATCAGGCAATGATGTGCGCTGCATTGTTTCTATATTAAATTGCAAAGCCATTGTACAAAATTAAATACCTTATATACATACGAGTTGAAGGTGGTTTTATAAATATTTCATTTATTTTATATACATGGTTAATACTGAGAGGTTCGAAACAGTGATAAATTGTAACAATAAAATTTTTATAATTTTTAATTAATTGAATTTTTGACTGTTTCAAATATTACCAAATACCCATTATCAGTGGTCTTTTTAATTTATTTCTTATATTTAATTATTCATAAATAATTTTTTAACACTGCAAGTACCAAGGGTTGAACCCTTCCAAATTTAGAGCACAGAGTCAGCGTTCATTAGCCAACTGACCTAGAAACTTACTTGACTTATATGTTCGAAAATGGAATTTTGTTAATTTGTTATGAAAACTCATTAACAAATTGATTTGCTGTGTTATATTAGAACGAAATTATAAACTAGTTGCAAAATAATTAAATTAATTAATTATAAACCCTCTTTCTCCAATCTCTCTTCCTATATTACTGGTATGCTGTGGAAATTTTCTCCATTCATTCCTGAGAGGTGGTTTTAGTGGGTTCATTAATTAATTATAGTTATTATAGTTTTATAGTTAGTCGTAATTATAATTTTATTATATTTTTATATTATAGTTTTAATAGTTATATTTCAATACTATTCTTATGTAAAGGCATTATATATTACATCAGTTAATATTATTCTTTATTATGTATGGAACCTAATCTAAGAACGTAATACGAATACATGCTAATATTAATCTATGATTCGTACAGGCAACACAAGAAATTGAATAGTATTTTTTATTTATTTTTATTCACGTTCTATATTAAACTTGATTTTTAACGTCAATTATGACGAAAATAAATATTTAATAGAAACTATTATATTTAATAGAGAGGTTTCTCGAACAGCAGTGAATTGCAACATCAAAGTTTTTATTATATTTAATCAAGTGAAAAATTTCAAAATGCAATATTTCAATGCTAATTTATTATTGTTCTTTCTAGTTTTTGAATTTTTAATTTTTTTTCACACTAATATTTAATTTAAATACGAATTCAAATATTTCGTTTAACTCCGTTTTGGAAATTGTTAATTATTATGAAACACCTCTTCAAAATACAATAATAACTTAAATTGACTTTAATGAAATTTTTCCATTTATTTAATTGTTCCATGACTTTAGTTCATCTTGTGTATTTTGAAGCTTCTTTTGTGAGTCTACTTAAGGCTACGTTCACAATATTATTTCCAAATTAACGAATATTTAAAAATCAGTCTCGAGTTTTATGAAACCATAAATATAGCTTAAATATATGTCAGTTTACAATTATTAGCAATTATTGTATATTAATATGCATAAAATTTATTTGTTCAAATTTTCTACCTACAATTATTGAAAAATTCAGATATTGCTTCAGTGAGCAAATTGCAAATTTTTAAATATATGTGAAATTGAATGTGTTTTTTCAACATACTGTACTAATATTGCATTTATTTCAACTACAATAAATTTTTACAATAATAGTCATTTAAAATTGTTAAACTTTTAATCGAAATTTTTGCTAATAAATTGACCAAATATTATGTTTTGGCATAAAAAAGGCAATAAATTTTATTGACTACAAAACTTTATAAAATAAGAAAATCCTAAAAAAAAAAAATTAGTCAATAAAAACAAATCTGAATTTACATTAAAATAGAATTTAATTTGCGGTCCACACTTTGTTCTATTTGTAACACCAGAAAATTTGCCAGCACAATATGTCAGTGAATTTGCAATTTGACTTATTTTTTATGCAAATTTCAGAAGCCAATTTTCAATAACAAACGAAACCACAATATATCGAAATTTATTAATATTTTGAACACAGCAGTTGGCAATTGAAAGTTCAAAATTATGCCCAAATATTATTACTACCAGTATTATTAGGAGAGATGGACGGGCACGTGCACCCACAATACTGGAAAAATTTTGTAATTCATATTTCACATAACCACAAAGAAGAATAATTTTGAAAACAATAATTATATTTAGAAATTATGGTAACTAACTTAATTAGAATCCTTTGCAAGTCCAAAGTATAATAAAAGCAACCAGCCTCAGCCTACTGCCCTACAATACTAATAATGCGAAAACATAATAACAAATCAAAAATACTTTGTAATAGAAGATGTAAGCGGATTTTATGACAAAAATACTCAGGCAAAAGCAAAATATTGACACAATGACAAAATGTTCACTTATTTTACCACTCAAAATACTAAAAATACTAAAAATATTAAACGAAAAAGTTGAGAAATAAACCATAAAATGAAAAATGAAAAGTCTTTCAAAATAACACGCGCACACGTAAATTTTTTTCAATATCCGCTTCCGGTCATGAATATTAATTCTGCAAACTAAAAAAAAAAATTCATTCATTGTTGACTTGGTATGTTGGCGTTTTGATTTCAGTTCATAAACCTACAAAATGTCAACAACAAAAATTACAAAAATAATAATAACAACAATTGCAGCAGCAGCAGCAACAACAACAGCGACATCAACTTTAGTGGCAACAACATCGGACAAAAGTCGTAGCAGCAATCACCAAAAAAAAATTTCATCAATGGGATTTGATGAAAAAATAACACACAAAACAAGTCGCCACCTGCTCTTATCCGAACGTTCTTGACTACCGACCAATGGTGCGCTAAGGATAATAATTTCGTACTGAACAAGGCTTCTGTTATTGTAAAAATACAAAAAAATTTGAAACAAAAATATTTTCAGTAAAGAAATGTGCGACATTGTTAAGCCCTTAAATAACCAAAAAAAAAATTGTTTTACCAACGAAAAATTACAAAATTGCTTGTAAGATACAAAAAGACCGTAAAAATTTGCAATAAATGAAACGGTAAGCAAATCATTTATAAACTTTAATTTCGAGACCTCCATCACAGACTGAAATGTGTTTTTTTAAGTAATGGGAAATACAAAAGCACGTCTACAAATCTACTGTACGGATGTGCTATATACAGCAAAATCTTAAATACTGCCATAAAGCAATTACAGATAGCACAAAACCTGGCTTTAAGAAGGCTATTTAAGATTCCATGGTATATTAGAACAACAGACATGCACAGAGATCTAAGTATCGATTCAGTGAAAAAATATATCAGGGACAGAGCCCTAAAATTATTTACAAAATTTGATATGCTGCCCAACCGCGCCCTACAAACCTAAAGTCCATTTCAGAACACAGGAAGAAAGATATACTGACCTATGATCCGTCACCAAATAAACAATCAATAAATGATATGAATTCCAGTATAGTTAAAGGTTAGTGTGGGACAGGAATAAGCCCCGAAGCCACAAAAAAGTACAAGTTTACAATAGCACTAACTCAAGAAACCACAACAACATATCTATAGAATGCAAGAAAATATAACCCACAAACAAAGCCATGAACATCAAGAAATGTATACTCATATGTTAATTAAAAAATATTTTTAAACGCTATAACGTTGGTTTAGTAAATCGTGTTAAGTTCATCAAAATACATTAGATAGAAATATCAGAGAGGATATAATATACATATATCAACATTTTAGTTTTCTGTCTTTTAAAAAATGTATTATTTTTGACACATATGATTATTATTATTATTATTTAGAAGAAGGTATACATATTACACTGCGACCTAAAGGAGCTAAGTCCTATTTCTTAAATAAAATACAATATAGAACCTATCTCACCGAACCTTAAATCCCTATGTTCCATGTAACACCCTCCTAGGTGTTTCTTCCGTTTCTGCATCAGTGCTGGATATTCCCCTAGCATATGTTATGCGGTTTCTCTCTCTTCTCTACAGTATCTGGAGTCGAGATGTATTGGAATCCTGGCTTTGTTACGTGATTATTCAATCTACCGGTTAGTATTTCCGTAATAATTTTTAAGTTATTTTTTGTTTATTCTATGCAATCCTTGAAGTGTTTTAGGTAGTAAATCCTTAAAACCATTTTCCCAATATAATTGTTTTTTCTTTTCTTCTGAGCCGTTCATAAGAAGAGATAGAGTGCCTTTGCCTAGATCGCAGAAAGGTTCTGGACCTATCATCATTAAAGACCCAAATGATATTTTAATATCATATATTATGATGACAACATAACAAGAAATTCATAAACATAAGAGAACAGACGCGAACTCAACGTTAATCTCAGAAAAGTTCACAGAGCTTATGAGATACTTCATTTCACCAAAAGTTCAAATGAATTACAATTTTATACAAATGAAGAAGCAAAATTATTTAAAAACTATAACATTGTATTATTATATATGTTAACTACTATTAATGTAACTAGTAAAGAATATAGAACGAGTTTACTAGCCCTTGAGACAGAGTACACAAATCAACGCGTATTAAAGCATCTAACCTAGTTTACTGGAACTGTTGAGTAATAAAGTAATAATGAATTGAGCGCAGACATTGAAAATAATCGAGAGAAAACGTCTCTATCGGGTCTTTCGGCTACTATGAGTTTACGATGACCACCGTACACAAACTACGAGCTTTATCACAAGCTTTAGAGAAAAAATCACCTTGTCAGATCTTTGGTTTTCTACAAGTTACCGATGACTAAAGCAACCGAATAAACCACAAGTTTAAAGAGCTTTAACACAACATTATCACTGTTCCGTCAATCAACACTTAATGTCTTTATTGGCATAAGCATGGCATGAGCCGACACTTGGTCTCGTTCTTGATGTACTAAACTGGAGAAGAAAGCACGGGTTTCATCATCCTTGCCACTAAAACTAACGGTACTGGTCTACAATAAGATCATTGATACAAAAGTCATCTGTAACCGAAAGTCGGCAGAAGTTCTTATCCGCATCTGATATGAGATTCTCCAATAATATTTAAATGTGAAAAAATCATAGTAAGTGGCACCTTAAATTCATAGATATTTGTAGGTACAGCTACTCTTCATATAAAAACAAAATGCCATTCTTTATAAAAATTACTGTGACCTGATTTATTATTTTGTGTCAATTTAGAAATTCATAATAGATTGCTAACTTATTTAAGTAGTCATTTAATGTACATTCTACTGTAGATATGATTTCATAACATTATATACATTATTATAATATACACTATTATTGAATTCATTTTTATCATGTATATAAAAAATTTGTTATTAAACAAAAAATATGATCAGGTACAATAATCGACCTTTATTGGCTTTCTTGCTTTCTTCATCAATGCCAAATTGAATCTAAAACAAAAGTTAAAATAATTTAAATGACAGATTTATATATTAAAAAGACACAAAAATTTGTATCTGACTTACTTAAATCTATCGCAGGGTTGATGAATTTCATGTATACAGTTCTTTCCACATCTTTTATGACTGTTTAACTTATTCCTTATAATAACACAAGCAACTTTATTAATAGTATCCATATATTCGGTTACTAAATATCCCTTATTAATATCCTCCTCCGGTTCAAGTTTAGGCCTTTTTGCTGCTTCTAAAGCCGTATAAAATTCTTGATAAGGTCTGCCACACCTAGGTATCTTATATGGGTGACACAAAATTTCTCTTAGCACTTTTGCCTTATGAGATGAATCTGCTTCAAGGGCTTTTGCATGTTTCTGCACATCCATTTCTTCCTCGAATGGACCTTCACATTTATCGTCACCAAATTGCATTTGATACGATGTTTTATAACGAGGCCGAGAAAAGCGTCTCAGGTAGTCATCTCTTAACATGAGCTTAAGACGAATGTATAACTCTGGATATACTTTTGCCATTATATCAACAAACTCAGCAGGAGACTTTATATTGTGCACCTTTCCGCATCTATTGTATTCAGCCATCTGTTCTATTAGCGTTGCATTCATATCTTCGATTTCAAATAATTGTCTCTTTTGATCGTCTAAATCGAATTTTTTAGTTTCCTCATCAACCTCTCTAATCGGAATATTTTGACGTTCGACAAGTCGACCCATTGGTGCATTACCAGTCCATTCAATATCACGATATTTTTCAATATTAACAGGTGGGAAACGTGTTAATTTTCTTCGTGGTCTGTAGCCGTGAGGACAAGGCCAACCGTAATCATGAACATACGAGGTCTCCATAGTCAAAAACTTTAAATTTATTGCGAAAGTAAATAATTTTGATTTAAGATAAACTTCTTAAGAATATTGTTTGAAGTTTTCAAAATAAAAAAAAATATTATTATTAAATAAAAAGAAATATTTCAAATAAACTTGTCTGTGATTACTAGATATATACAATTAATTAGGTTTTCATTTTTAAAAAATTTTTGCTTTATTTTAATGATTTGAACTTAAAAACTGTAATTATTATTAACACTTTAATATTACAAGAAACTTACTACATCATTGTAGCTATTACCCAAAAGATTTCCTAAATTTACAACACAAGACATTGATGTTTACTGTTAGCATGTAGTGTCGTCAAGAATAAAACTGAGGTTGTTGGCAGGCTATTTGATAGGTCATCATGGTCTGCATTATTGTCTTAATTAGATGGATTTATCTTTTTAATGTCTTCTCTTCTGAAAAGTTGATGAGACTTCTAGTAACATTGTTTGCGATTGTCCAGGTTTGACCTGAGCCAAAAGGGTCTACTAGCTCGGCAGTTTCTATCCTCGTAAACAGTTAAAATGTCCCCAATATGTGGCAGTAACAGTCTCCACATACAATGTAGAAGAACTCTAGCTCGAGCTGTAAAATACTGTAAGATAAGAAATGTTTAAATCTTTTTTTGTAAACATATTATTACGTTGTCGGTGTTTGCAGTACATTTTACATTTTAACTGCTTGAGATACTATTCTTTAATATCATAGTTTTATCAGTACGCTAAAACGGTCTCGGGTGTACAAAGCCACTGAAAAACAATGGAAAAAAATAGAAAAATATTTTGGGATTGATGGTCATTAGAATATCTACAGAATAACAAAACAAATATAATTAAAAAGTACCTTGAAATAATATAAAACCAGACAGTTTTGTTCTAATAAAAGAACACGAAGTTCCTCCAATGAATTGGAAAAGAGAAGTGATGAATTGAAGTGATGAAAAATGCGGTATGATAGCCGTAAGGACAAGCACTGGCATACCTAAAAGGTCGATACACAATGTTTGTCCTTTTCTTACAAAAGACTCTGAAGGTAATATCTGAATGTTATCTGAAAGTTAAAACTGAAATCGCTCAAAAATAGATTCAAATGTTAGCGTCTTATTTATCGAAGTGGAATATTATTTTTTCAGTAAACAGCTAACAGTTTATTGCAATATTTTATACGTTATATATTTATTAGTAATTTTAGTATTAGTAGTAACTTTAAATAATTTTCCAATTTTCTACAAAAATTCATACGAATATTTAAATAACACATTCATCGCATTAATTAAATAGTTAAAAGGAAATATTGCTTTTAAGTTTCTCTAGCTTAAGTATATCTTACTTGTATTTACTTATACCTTAATAGAAATGTCGTAAATATACTATAAAGTATTTTCCTAAACAACCACAAACTTTAACGAAGCCAGTTTGTTCCTTTAATCCAGTAAAAGTTTTAATATTTTATTCAATTATGAAAGTTTTATGCTATTTTCTATAAAGAAAAATACCAACACCACTTCTTAACTTTTCATAGACCTACCAATTTCGAGTGTACTTAGTTATAAAATAGTAGCAAATTATAAAGGTTTCATAGTCTTTGTGGTGAAAACTTTTAAGTGTAGCACATAGCAAAGTAAACTTTTTTAATTATTTAGTTTAAAAAAAGCTAACTCATATTTTAAATAATAGCAGTAATAAAAGATTTATTCAAGTAGATTGAAGAAAAATATTTACTTTTCATAAGGCAAATAAACTAAAGTATCTCAGCTTAACAAGACTTAAAGCTCTGAACAAAAATTAATTTAGAAATTTATTTTACACAAACTGATTGAGTACCAGATTAGTAAAATACACTTTCATTGCATATAAAATAAATTAGTTTTGAAAATATTTTAAGTATATTAAGAATTATAAGAGTTTTAGAAGTAAGTAAAGTTATCTGTGGCTTTGTCAAAGTTTACTTTAATGCCCTTCGTACAGAGTAATTAAAAAATTTCCAATAAATAAGTAATAATATTATATGAATAGCAGTGACTGGCACTTAAATTAAGTAAAAATATGTTAAAAATAAATTTAGTTTTAACTGAAATACTCTACAACAAAGGCTACTCACCAGAGAAATGTCAAAATGAAAAGATATATGCGTAGCCCTACTCTTACCCGTTTTAAAACGATTATAGTCATGTTAGGCAGCCAACCAAATAATTATCGATCCCAAATTTTGTTATTGTATAAAATAGAAAATTGAAAGCATTGAAAGCAACAACAAATATGATTATCAACGATCTTTTCATGTCCTATTACCTACATAATATGACCCTTAAGAAATTTTGGTTTTATGATATAATCCTTCATCACATTATAGAAGAATATTCACTATGTCAATTGGTGGAAATAAAATATACGAAAGACTGGAATATTGAAAAAACTGAGACTCCTCCTAAATTAAAGCGCCAAATTATAATAATAAATAAAAAAATTTCATTAAAATAAAAAAAATAATAGGATAGGAATAAAAGGAGTACTAGCTCCCGACGGAGCAGAGCACTAGGGCCAGATTGATCTTTTGTGCTGAAAAAAAAAAAATAAGTTTGTTACAGCTTTTCATGAATATGGTCACATTTTGAAAACCATCTTTGTGGTTAAATAAACGAACTTTATATATATAGACCAAAAATTTTTCTACTCTGCTATGTTAGTTTACTACTAACATAAGTTTAGTAGAGTCGAAGTCACTACTAAATTAATAGCATAAATGAATGAACTTAACCTCTAATCAGAAGATGTGAGATTTCACATATTATTGTAATTATTTAAATTACAAATCCTTTCGAAAATTTGTTATTTTTATAAATCCGACTTGTTCTGAAGTCGAGATAAAGGCTTGTCTGAAAACACAATGAAATTAATTTTTTTAATGAATGCAGTATTATTTGTAACCGCATCTAATGACCACAAGAAGTTACATATGATATCTAGTAAAAATAACTTTTTATCTCATAAATTATTTATCAGACTATAAATATTGATAAAAAACATTGAGGATAATGAGGAAACTTATCGTTCATTAAGATATTTATGCATCGCAACATCACTCCCAATGTTCTGAAAAACACATAAGCATCTAAACTTCAAAAGCTGCCTAAAGCAGAAAGGACACTTAAAGTCGAGATGCTGAATGACAACTGCTTCAGTAAACTACTCATCATTATCATCATTGACCAATACTCTATAACAAATCAACACAATGCGGTAATATTTATATTGATGAGTTTATATACACAGTTTCTATTCCAATAACGAACTAGATAATCTTATTATATATAAATCTCGTGTCACTCTGAAACCGTCCAACTGATTTTAATACAATTTTGTGAATGTATATCATTGATTCCCGCTTAATATATAGGATAGTTTTGGATCCGTTAGGTTGTGCTTTTATCCTCGGGTAACAAGACCGCATATATGTATATATATTCTTCTGTTAGATTATTTATTGAAACAATGGTCAATATCTAACATAGTGATATGCTAAAAAATTGGCGAATATTTACTATATCCATCATTGACAAGAATTGATACTTATAAATTGTGCAACACTACTTATTGTTTAAAAACAAAAGAGACGCTAAATAGTTATTGAGCAAAATATAAGTGCATTTCTTTATTTATTTCTAAACCAAAACTTAAAATAATTAAATAC
The DNA here is from genome assembly GCF_002237135.1 of Teleopsis dalmanni. Taxonomy (NCBI): domain Eukaryota; kingdom Metazoa; phylum Arthropoda; class Insecta; order Diptera; family Diopsidae; genus Teleopsis; species Teleopsis dalmanni. Next base: position 168,098,282 of record NC_051846.1, on the reverse strand, counting down.
ACTATGTTAATTAGGACAATCAGAGGCGAAAAAATATAGATAAAGACAAGCAAGGTAGGTAGAGACAAATCATAGTAATCATGGACAATCATAGATTTTCTGTTAATTCAACCGCACCAATCGCGGGTGAATAACAACAGATAAAGACAAGCAAAATAGGTAAAACGAAACGTTCAGTAATCATAGCAAAAAATAATGTTTATCACTAAGTTTAACCACACTTTTTCGGGCACTTGGGTTTTTTAGGTGGACATTTTGGCTTCTTTTTCTTTGGGCATTTTTTTGGACACTTGGGTTTGGGAACACGCTTCTAGATATTCAAAAATAATAAATTTATTTGTAAGAACCAAGAACTTTAATTAAAATAAAATAAATTACCATTTCTCTATACTTTTTCTTTTTGTCTTCACACAAACGGCTCCAACGCATATAACCCTTACGTACGGTTTCTACAGCATCAAGCCCAGGATGACATGCACGATATTCCCTTAAGAAATTAAGAAATCCGCGGCTAGTTAATGGTCCACCACGAGAACAACAAGGCTTGGGCTTAGGCTTGCAGCTAGGCTTCTTCTTTTTGCAACCCATATTTGACTTCTGCAGTCAACGATGAAACAACCAGCAATGTTATTTATTTTTAAATTGGCTTGATATTGAATTCAATCGTTTTGAATATTTCTCGTATATTAAACTTTTTCTTCTAGCCAGTGAGCAACAAGCAAGTAAGTTTTACTCCCTTTGCAAGTGTTAGTTCCTTAAATTTGCATTAGTTAAGAAATTGGCTTGTTTTAACTGAACGATAACTTTTAGTTTCTGCAGGAACCAATCAACGATTGAGAAGACTCTACTTTTTCTATAATATGCTTTCGTAAAGAACTATGGTCTTCTTATTGCTGAATAGCTTAAGTCTTTAATATCATGAAATTCTTCACCTCTTATCGCAAAAGCTAACAAGAAAATTTTGGCAAAAAATTTATTCTGCAAATGAAATCAAAAAAAAATAAAATAAACTTTAATGCAGATCATAACGCATATAATTACTAAATATAATCCTAATATCTTTACTCACAGATTTTTGACAATTTTTCTTCGGATTTGAAAAATATAGTTTTAATGTTAAAATATTTAGAACTGAAATTTTGGAAACACATTGATGTGAAATTAAAATATTTTAAAACCAGAATTTTATATTCTGAAGGTTAGTTTTAATGCTTGATGATTGTAATGCAATGAATAACTGATTGTTTTCACAAATATTTAAAATATAAAAATCTACATAAATTTATTTTAATCTATATAGTCAATAGACATTATAATTTTGGTACTTTCTGGAAGTGCCTTAATTTAAATAGTTATTACTTTCATATGGGTCTTTGAATATACCCGCACAAAAATTATTTTAATATTATTTATTATAGTTTTTAAAATTTTTTTTTAATATTTGTGTATCATAGTTGAAATGTATGATTAAAAATTACAGAACTTACGTTAAAACATAGCATTAACGTCCTGAAAATGAACTCCAAAATTTTGCACACTTCAAATTTTGCTTGTTTTCCAATATTCTGAGTTCAAAAGAATGAATGTTATTTTTAATAAATTAATAATGAAATTATATAGATTATATATAATATAAATAAAATACAACGAAAAATTTATAACATAAACATTTAAAAAAAATTAACGGCATTTGTCTTTCAATCTATCAGTCTTTTTTATTGGAAACCAAAATCTCTGCACTCAAATCAATTCATTTGCCATACAAAAAATCATCCAAAATTGATATTCACACACTAATACTTTTTCTATAATAAATAGGGAGGAGTTTTTATTATGTGGTTTTCTTGATGTATTAAGATATTACTTACGCCTTCGATATCACGTTAATAAACAGAATTAAACAGATATTTCCTAAATTTTAATAAATTCATAGAGTCCAATATATCATAATGCCCAACTCAAAGATTCTGAATGCTATGCCACAACAAGTCAGGATTGCTCCAAAGGCATATTATTGTCACTTAATTTGTGAATTTAGTTAATTAATTCTTTTCCAAATATTAAACTTGAAATTCAAGGCTTTGCAATTGAAGTGACTATTAAATTTATTTTAATTACAACCGAAAAGATTTAGTTACCATCAAACAATTCATCCTAGTACTAAAGTAAGTAGCGAATGTTCTTTTAAAGAAATGACGGGTTACCAACATAGCGTTATCGAATCTCACAATGGTTACAGGCGGGGAGATATGCAAATCTGAGGCCAGCAATTGCTTAGTCTGGTGAAATGATAAACAATAAGTCAAGGCGTAGAGAGGGGTTATGAAGAAACGTCACAGTTAATAGAGAGTAAAATTGCTCAAGAACACTGATTCAACTAGCCTCAAAATAATTAAAATATAAGTTTATGATACAGACATTTATATTCAGCATGATACATATTACTAAATAATCTTCGACATGGGGCTTTTAAAGAATGAGTACCTGCAGATGACTCTTAAAAAGACAACAAAATGCTTAATCCAGTAGTTAGTGCATTTTAGAAAACTTGCCATAAACTAAGCTTTTTAGTCATATAATTCTATGTGTTTATATGCAATTGAGTATATAATAAATAAAATGTTTTGGCATTTACCTCTCAAAATTCCGTTTGCCTTGAGTTTTTCCAAAATTTTGTCTATAATTGTCCAAAAAACGGGAGTAAAATTTTTGGAACGAATTACTCAATATGTAAATTACATATGAAAAAAAAAATTTATCATCGTTCAGTTTAATAATAACATTTCAATGAATAGTTGTTTTTAAATAATTCAACTTGCTTATCAATAATTAATAATAATTCGAAAACCTTTGTCCGAAATCATGAAATTCTACTGTACCTCCTCTATGTGAGTGAACTCTAATACGAGTATAGTTCATGCTTAGTTTTTACGAAGCGAACATTTTACTCGCTAGCCAAAATAATAACAGCGTGTCTTGTGCGAAGAGACAAACATGATATTTTAAAATATGAGGGAATATGTTCACATGATATAAATCTAATTTAATAAATACAACTTATAAGATGTAGTGGTTTAACTCCTTGAGAGAAGCCGAGTATGTAATAGTGACAATTCCTCAAATATCGATCGACGGCTATATTTTATTTAAATCAATGTTCTAGAATTGTTAAGGTACTATAGGTCAAATCAAACCTACTCAATAATAGAGGACTAATATCTTCTTCCACTTATACGTTCAAATAAGAGAAACATCTGTTTAAAAAAAAGAAGAAAAAAGATTTATGTACTTAATGATTTAGTGTTGAGTAAAATCAGCATTGGAGAGACAATTACCATATGCTTATAATTAAACATTGACTAAAGAATTAAGTCAGTAGTTTTCATATCTTGTTCAGATATAATTGCTTTTATTATAATTAATTTTTTATTTTTAATAGTAAAGTAAAAACAATTTAAACAGTTTTGTAAAAAAGTGTACTAGATTAATACTGATTCAGTACAATTTTATTGTCCATCAGCAGTAAAAGGTTCAATGCAATTTTTAAGAAACTACTTTATTTCTTCAATTGAAATTAGTAGCAAATTCAACTACTTGAAACAGTTGAGAATATTTCTTACTAAATGTAAAAATGTAATAGCATATTTAAGATAATTTTTTTTTAATTCTTTAACTCCTAGGAGTAGCATAGGGCCGACAAAAACTAATAAACTAAAAAGATACTTCTATCTTTTACGAAAAAATACAATTCTCTATAGATACTTCAGCTATCCTTATTCTGCTGTTAAATTTTTATTTTCTTAATGTAAAAAGCTATAATTAAATTTACAATTAGTCAAAGTAATGAAAAACAATTATACGTTTATAAAACTATTTTCTTGTAGAATTAATCAATGATACTATTAATTTATCTTCACAAAAAAACTGTTGATTTAATACTAAATGAAATTTAGTTTTGAACAAGAGAATATAAAAAAGTTTAGTTGTATGAAATATGTATTAAATACCCTTCATGTATATATAATGTAAATAATTTGCATGATCACTAAATTTTCATATAGCCTATATATAGGGCAATATAAAGCCCTAAATCAATGTGCAATTAATGCGCCAGTTATAACTAAATATGAATTTAAATGTGTAGGATAGAGTAAAAATATTGGATAAATATAAATATTAAGACCTAACAGTAGTGATTCTGTTGTGATGTATATATATATATATCTATATCATTTATATCCAAAACTAATGTTTAATTATTAAATTAATGTGGAAACTTCACTCCTCAAAAATATTACTGCCTTATAATGATTGAATTCACATTCTTATATCCATTGCTCTAAATAATCAGATATTATGTCACTTTAAGAGCTTATTGTGAAAAAACTGTAGTTATTGCAGTTATTATCTCTAATTTAGTATTAAGAATCTGTTAAAGGTTAATAGATTAATCTTTTTCTGCTCTGTTGGAAGCTCCTATACATTATCTCGTTGTTTACTTATTACCTTTATAATCGAAGTCATCAGTCAAACAATCATTATAGTTTTTTGATAAATCTAATAGGCAGTAGCGAGGCGTCAGCTTTTTGGCAAGGTGTTCACAATTTAATCAAAACAGAATTCCAACTATAACGTATTCTCCCTACTTCTAAGTTTTGTCCTTTCCACAAGCAAATAGCGTACAAGACCAATAAAACAATTTATTTAAATGTTCGCAGCCTGTGATCCACTGGTTTTTATTTACCATAAAGCTATAGCTGTAGGAAAACGACGACTTACCATAGATTTCGACATTTTTACAACAGGTATCAAATTCTTCATATCTGGAGTTGGTTTATTCATTTTATGAATTAAAATCTTTTTTCAGAAGATCGTTTAAAAAATAACATTGAATCAAATTTTTAATCACACATTTATTCATTTCTAAATATTATTTTTCACTTCAAATTTCTTTAATCTCTTTCTTTACTTTTACCATTTTCTAGTATAAAATTGCAATAATGACTTTGTTTTGATTTATTTCCAACCTCTATATAAGAGTAAGAAACTCTCATGCATTCATTTACTCTTTTACTTTGTATTTACAATGCCCGGTTCAGTTTTTATACTGAACCATTTCCCCATATAAAACAGCAACCGTGACTTTGATTGTATTTGCACGCTTTGTATAAACTTTTGGTTCAGTTTAGTGGAATGATCCTCTCGTCAAATGTAAAGCGATTTTCGCTCAGTCATTTCTTTTCTCTTTTGTATTCCAGTAGAAAAAGTGGTCTTCGAAGACATTGTCTTCAAGACGGTCTTTGATACCGCGTCCGCATTTTCAAGCAAATTTGCAAAACAATTGCTCAAAACATGAATGTAAATACTCTTTCTTTGCTTTCTCTCTCATTTTTAGTGTTCATAGCAACGTATTTGAATTTTGCCTCAGATGACGCTATGTTTTATAAATGAAGTGACGCAATAATTTTGAAGTGTAGTGAATAAACATATTGTGAAATAAATATTAAAAAAATCAAAATGAATAAAGAAACAAAATCATTAAACTATGAAATATTAAAAAAAAAGAAATTAAATCAAAACAAATTAAATAGTGACTTAGTTCCTGAAAAATATATTGATATTAATATTGAAGACAATAATTCCAGTGAAAGTTGTTTTAGAAACGAAACAAAGGATGTTGAAAATAAAAAAACTGAAAACACTTGTGAAAAATTAGCTGTTATATTTAAAAAACACAGGATTAACAGGCGTTGTGGTAATGATATTTTAGAACTCTTAAGATCAGAAGGTTTAATTGTACCAAAATCCTTTTCAACGCTTTTGAAAACATATAAAACTTCAACAATAGATGATAGCGAAATGCTATAAATTATTTTATATTAGTTTTAGTTAATTTTAGATATGTTAAGTTATATTAAGTTAATTATTTAAATTAATTTTCACTATGTTTACTAGTTTTTACTAGTTTATTTTTAATATCTTAATAAAATTTATAATAATTTATAATAAAATTTATAATTTACTTTTAAAACTTTTAATTTTGAATGTAATGTAAGAAATTATTATATAAAATAAATAAAAGTACAAAATACAACAATTTCTTTCTACTTATTTAAAGAGAAAATTGAAATTCATTTAAAATTTAAAGAGCGCAATAAAAGAGTAGAAATAAAAAAAGGGTGAAAAAATTATATGAGCACTGCACTAAGAGCGCACAACTTTCTGTCGAATGCGTCCGTTATGCAAGACATGGTCTTCGAGACGGTCTTCGAGACATGTACACAAAAATTCATTGAAGACATTTGGCTAATTTGTATGAAAGTGTCTTCGAAGACCGTCATACATTTGGATCGATCGGTCTTCATGTATGTATCCATGTCTTGAAGACGTCTTCGATGACGGATCGATC
>NC_051846.1:168070669-168091773 GCF_002237135.1 Teleopsis dalmanni | reverse complement strand
CAAAGTGAATGATCAAAATGCGCAAATTGGATACAATTTCAATGAAATTTTGCAGGAATATGTGTTTTTATAATATGACAATATTTCTGAAAAATGGGCGTGATCCGCCCATTCTTACGCCCACATGTCTTACAAAGTGAATGATCAAAATGCACAAATTGGATTCAATTTCAATGAAATTTTAGACAAATAAATGTTTTTAAAATGTTAACATATTTCTAAAAAATGGGCGTGGTCCCATTTTTAGTTTTACTGAAATTTAATGCAAAAATAATATTTATAAAAAAGTATCTGAAAAATTAGCATAAAATTCCTTCTTCTAAACCAACTACTTACAAATATAAAGCGTATAAAAAAGAGTTGTTTCAAATAATATATTACTTATAACAAGTTTCATGAGTTTTCATAATATATACATATATCATATACTCGTATTTCAATTACTTTATTCGCTTTCATCAGAGGTGTCACTGAATGTAATATTTTCTATATCAAATTCGGAACCGGAGCAATCTACGCTCTCTTCAATCAAATATTCCGCCATGTCATCATAGGCATGTGATTGCCTTCGCATCTGTTTCCTTTGCGAAGATATAAGTGGTTCCGAAGCTAATAATAAATGATTTAAAAGATCTTTATTCGATGAAACTCTTGATGATTTTCTAGTGTGGTTTAATCGGTGTTTTCGAAATTCTTTATGACTTGCTTCTATTGCATCTTCGGATAGAAGGCCAATTGGTATATTGAAATGTTGTATAACTTCACATCCATGAATCAGTATTTTATGTAAAGTTGCTGGCATATTGTACCATGAGTAATGTACTATATAAATTTCCTGAGTTTTTTGTAGAAGATCTTTAAATGTTAACAAATTTATGGTTTTACCACTTGATAAAATGCATAAAATTATGTACAAATTTTTTATAAACTCTGTGTTAACTCCAGTAATACTAGAAGCTAATTCAAATTTAGAGAAAAATTTTTTAGCTGTGTTTCCATCATTTGATGTTCCGTAGCCTGTTTTGACTCTATTTACAATTAATCCCATTCTATTTCGTATTTCTAATTGAATTTCTTTTTTATTTTTATTAAAAATTTCTTTTGCTTCATCAGTAGTAACTCTCCAGCACCCTAAAGGTATTCTATAAGCAATTTTTAATACACACTCAAAACTTCTTATCCAGGCATGCAACGTTGATAATCCATACTGAAGATTTAATTCATTTGGTGGGCTTGTAATTGCAGTTAAAATATTCATTTTTGAAGGGGTGGCATTGCAAAGATAACAAGTACTACAAGATCTATTTTCAGTTAATACATTTACGACTGCTCCATCAATCATTGTTAAATACATTTTGAAATGAACTTCAACATCAAAGTTGTCAATTTTGAAATAATATGGTTCAAGTTTGTCGATTTGCTGAGACAAATGTTTTTCTGTAGATTGTATTAAATTTCGATTTTCTTTCATGAATATAAATTTTATTGGCCGGCAGTACATTATTGAAGAAGGAGTTTTATTTTCCCATACGAGATCATTGTTGATATTATTTGTCATTTTAAGTGGAACGAACCCCACAATGAACATGAACTCATCGGTAGCGTTTTCATTAGGAAATGTTTGTTTATAAGTACTATGACCTGAGCTGCCATCAAAACCCCATTTACATTCTAATAAAATTTTCATACTGCAATTAATTTTGTTTAATGCTAATAAGCTTTTAGCTGTTACATTAAGCAAAGTTTGGAGCGGCACTTCTGCTGAAGATTCCGACACAAAAATAGGATTAGGTAGCAATTCTTCCTTTGCTTTCTTTATAAGGTGGTAGCTTGGAAAGCAATCAGGATGCATAGCATTTATCACCGACCGCAAAATATTATATTTTCTTACCGATAAATCTAAATCAAAACACAAAGCGATAGCTTTATTTATCGATAAGCGTTTAATTTCATTCGTATAATTTAAACGTTTTGCAGCATGTGTAATTTCTTCTGGTGACTTCAATGATATAAGTTTTTCAACTTTACGTCTTTTTGTTCTATCACAGCTTTCAACATACGATTTTACAGGACGGCCCTTATTATTATATGCGTTATTACTTATTTCATTTTCACTTCTTAGAAGCTCCAAGGCAGCAGTTGTTGGTTCCTAATTTTGTGATATTACTTCAAGTTTCAGCAACAAGAAATAAAAATGTACTTACGTCTAAACATTTGCAGTCATCGTACCTAAACTCAAAATCAAGCCAGGCGGAATTCTTATTAATAAATTTAGTTCTCATCCTCGAACTATGTAACCACTTTCTTTTTAATTGTATTTCAAGAAAATTGATTTTCTTTTTGAGTTTTTGACTATTTAATTGAAAACCAACTCTTTTCAAAACAAATTCCATCATAATATTTATTTTTTCAACACGATTTTTTTCTGTTTCTGTAAGCCATAACTCAAAAAGTTCTTTAATTTTAATAATTGGTGCCACTGAAAAAATCACATTTCATTAAAAGTGGCAGCTAGATGCAAATAATTTTTAGATATTCTTTAAGTACATACTTGAATAAGTAATTTGTCAAAAAATTAGAAATATAAATTGATATAATTTTGAGAAAAAGACTTTTAAAGTTTAACTTTTATGAACTGATCACGCGCGCGAATTTACTTTTTTAGAATAACGGTAAAATGAAAATAGGAATCAAAACAAAATAAATCAAAGTGTTAACGAACTTACTAAATTATATATTTTACTCATATATGCATTTTATGCAGAGTTGTACCTAAAAAAAACTAATATATGGCTTGAAAGTGCATTGCTATAAACTTAGGTTTTTTCAAAAAAAAAATTAAGATCTAATTAGAGTGACTTTGATGAGAAGATGTGGTCCCATGCATAGAAATTTTTGAAAAATATTTCAGATTTTTCTTAGTAGAAGTATTACCTATCAATATGTAAACCGCTTTTCCAATTCCAATAACCTTCATTTTTTATGATTTTTGTCCGCACTCGTTACACTGTGCGACGCCTCGTCTCTGGGTACAGCTGTATTGATTATACACCATAATATATACCTACACTATAATATATACCTATACCATAATATACAAGGTTTTTACATTCCTAGTAATACAGTTACTAGTTCAACTCCATAACTATTCGAAGTAATTTTTAGTGATAATAAGGTGCATATCAATGCAGTATATACTCATATAATATAGTTCGCTGATATAAATATCATACCATTTCTCTATATATATTGAAATCCAAGTCTTGGTGCATTAGGGTTTTCATATAATATTTTGTTCGTTTCTCATTTTTGTAGCATTTGTAACAAATGCTTGTTAATAATACCTTGTCTATATTGCAATGAATGTAAATAATCTATTATTATTAATCCACACATTTTATTGATGTTTGGAGCAGACTAATTAATTTTGGATACCAGTGTTATATTTATCTAAAGTATGAGTTCACCGTTGCATTGTGTAGACACATATGTTAATAGTCGTAAAAAATTATTAAAAAATTTAGTGTTATTCATATTACAAACTATCTATTCTAAACTTTCTTATTACAAGCTATAGTAACCGACCGGGCAACCAAACTTAACACCTTACTAATTTTGGTTTTATAATTAGCATCATAAATCAATATCCACAATTAGTACACTTTAATTAGCGAAAATTGCCCGATTTAAATTAAGTGTGAATAAAACCACAAATGATATAGCAAATATTATAAATAAATAAAAAATGAATAATTTAATGAAATAAATTCAAATTAATAACACATTGTACAAAAATTTAATAATTGACTCTAGACCCTCTAAATTACTGGGGCTCTATGGTTTAAATTAATTAGTAGAAGAAAGTATTAATGAGGCACTTATGAGGCAAATTGTACCAATGCACCAACATTGGTTCATTTAAATAATGAAGAAGATGAAGAAGAAGTGGTATATACCTATTAAACAATTCTTCGAAAACCGATTTGCAACAACAAAAGGTGATGGTGGTGGGACTGTAAAGTAATCGTTTCTTTGAGTTTCTGTCGTACAATATACAGCCATTAGCTGGATAAATTAAATGATACAGTAAAATAGAAAACATTAAAATTAATGAGCTAGAAAACTTCAATAACAAGTGCTTTCAACTTTTGTTGGGTCTCCTTTACTTTGAAACAATAGAGCATATTTTTACTTATTAAATCTTCTCTTTCAATTCGCAAGTGAAATGACAGAAGCGCACTACACATTGTAAAATATATGAAGAGAAGCACCTAATACAGTTCGGTTTAAAAGAATTGTTGCAGCCCTATGCCCCACTAGGTGAGAAATTGATACTAAGAGAGCTATTAAAGTTTAGATCAGGTCTTTATTGTAGAGATTGATCAGGTGAAGTTTATTAGAATAGAATGGTATATACATAATTTAACAAAATATTTATTTATAAGTTAATTAGATTAGAATGGACTATATAAAATTTAAAAAAAATAATTATTTACTATAAAATCGTCTTTCATTTTTAAAAACGAAAAACCTGATTCCTTACAAGCTGATATTTTGATTTAATTATATCGAATGTTTGGTTTGGTATTAAGGATACGATTATTTGTTATATATTTATAAAGTTATTTACGAAATGCGTTAATTAAAATAATGTGAATCATTTTATCTTAATAATTTTCTTAAGTTAAAATTTTCTATCTGATAATTATTAGTTGCGATATGCGATGTCAAACTATTAAGAAAAAATATAAGTAAGATCTTATTAAATTGGTTATATTATCAAAAAATAGTACAAAATGTATTTCTCAATCTTTTAACTGGCCCATTGTAATTTGAATATAAAAATATGATAATTGAAAATATTAAAAAAAGAACTTAAATGTTTAAAACTATAATTTATTTTGCATGTTTTAATAACAAATTATTTTTTATTTCTAAATTTTAATATGTATATAAAAATATAAAATGATTTTAATTATACAAAAAAAATTCAATTAAGTTAAAAAAAATAAGGCTGAATTAGATATTACTAAATCATATATAATATCATATATATATTTTTATTTTATTTTTAGATCATATAAGTAGTTACAGAGTTAAAATTTATTCTAGTATTTTTTTTTTTAATATTTCATTAGTATTTTTTAATTCACAATTTATATGTATATAAAAATATAAAAAATGAAATATGAAAAATTAAATATCAAAAATTAAATATAAAAAAATCAATTAAGTTAAAAAAAAAAAGAATTATAAGTTATTAAAATAAATCTTTTGATTCATATAAGGTGTACAGCTGAAATATATTAGTCTTTTATTTTTAGTATTTTGTTAGTATTTTTTAATTCACAATTTAAATGGATATAAAAATATGAAAAATTATAAATAAAAATTTAAATATATAAAAAAATTTAATTTAGTTAATAAAAGGTAAAATAAGTTATTAAAAACAATCGTTTTGATTTGAATTCATATAAAGTGTAGAGGTGAAATTTATAAGTAATTTATTTTTAGTATTTTATTAGTATTATTTAATTCACAATTTAAATGAATATAAAAATGTGAAAAATTAAATATAAAAAATTAAATATGAAAAATTAAATATAAAAAATTATATATAAAAAATTGAATTAAATTAATAAAAGGTAAAATAAGTTATTAAAATAAATCTTTTTGATTCATATAAAGTGTGCAGGTGAAATTTATTAGTATTTTTAAACGCACGCATTTATTGAAACATTAAACCAAATTTTATTTTTTTATTATTTAAATATATAATTTTAATTTTTGAATAATGTTATGACAAGTACGATGCATAAATTCAAATGTTAAAAATAAAAACTTAAGTAAAAATATAATTAAATATGAAGGCTAAACGACTCTCATTTTGCTTTTATCTGCCATAAAAACAAGTACATCATATACAATAATAATACAATAAAAACTAAATTCCCAGTAGAAATTTATAATAAAAATATACTCATATATACGATGCCTCGTATGAGTGAAATCAAATTAAAAAATATGTTATAAAAACATAAAACTAAAAGTATTAAAGAAACAAAAATTCGCATAACATAATTTAAAATGCATTTAAGGCTATAAGATAAAAAATGATTTGAATAAATTTTCGTTTGGCTGAAAATTCGACTGCAAGCGACTCAGCACAGAGTATTGTAGCGCAGATAAAAATTAATGTATCTGCAAACAGTTTTACATATCTATAGGTACAAATAATAACACAAATACAGATATTTAATGAAAAAAAAATTTATTATAACAAAAATATTTACACATAAAAACAACACACATCTATATAATTTTTTTATTAATAAATTTAAAAATAAAAATTAGTTTTATTAATTTTGTAGAAAAAATAAAAGTCAACAGCGAGAAAATTGCTTAAAATCGAAATAAGATAGTCGACATATCAAGTGCACAGTTTTTCGATTTGATTAATAAAAATCTACAACAAACGTTCAAAGTTTGGATATAACAATTGGTGATATCTCACTAATATCTTTTGTTGAAGCAGAGGCATAAATGACAAAAAAGCGACACATGAATTCACACCAAAATGCTTAGTGAAGAAGAAGATAATTTCTTCTTATGAACAAAAAAAAAATAATAATATTCTAATATCTTTCCTGCTATGAAAGCTATTTGCTATCGCATTGAAGTTGCTCGATAACTCGGTGTAGTTGCGTACTAATCGTGTAGATAAAAGTGACAGAAAAAAATCACTCTAATTGAATAATTGAACATCGCTCAAACTATTATTTGATGTGCCTCGCGCTTCAAATTTATTTATGCAAAAAAAAAATAAATAATTTTTTTTTTTAATTCACTAAACTGAATTAAATTTAACTATTGTGTAATTTTGTGGGTGCCGCAGCCGTCAAACATACCATAGATACATTTAGGAGATTTCCAATTTATATGCATTGAATAAATTTTATTTTATTTTATTTTTTTTTGGAATTTTATTAGAATACATTTTTTTTTTCAATTTAGAAACTTCGACAAATTTAAAGTTAAATTTTTAAAATTTATTGCTTTAGCCTATTAACTATTTTATTGTGTTTATATACTTCACACTCCCAGGAAAAAAGCGTATATTAGTTTTTTTGAATTGTACGAGAGAGAGAGAGAGAGAGAGAGAGAATGATTAACTTGGGATGAAAGCATAGAATGAAACATAGGAAACCATTTAAACTATAAATAGTATTATGGTCTATTCAACTAAAATTCAATTAAACATGTTTAAAGTTAAAACACTTAACTAAAAAATGTTCTAATTAGATAAATGCGCTTAAGTTTAGAATTTTACTCAAAGATATTATTAATTAATATATATTCAAAACTAAAATGGATCCTACTCCATTTTAGTTTTTCCACTAAAATGGAAAAATACTCAGAGAAATATTTGGCCCGGTGTGCTTAACGTATACGCTATAACGACGAATTGAATGTCTTGAACGAAGGCTGAACTATAACACGATACATAAAAGTCCAAAGATTCAGCTGGTATGGACACGTCCTACGAATGAGTAACGAAAGAATGACTAAGAAAATTTTCAAAACAAAGCCAGAGGGGAGTAGAAAAAGAGGACGACCGCGACGAAGATGGTTACAAGATGTAGAAGACAACATACGAACTATGAGAATAACACAACACAGAAAGAAAGCGAAATGCAGAGAATGGATGCGTCCTACGAATGAGTAACGAAAGAATGACTAAGAAAATTTTCGAGACAAAGCCAGATGGGAGTAATAAAATAGGACGACCGCGACGAAGATGGTTACAAGATGTAGAAGACAACATACGAACGGTAAGAATAACACAACACAGAAAGAAAGCGAAATGCAGAGAAGAATGGTCCATCGATGCCAAAATGATGATGATGATATTTTTCAACTATTTATTTATTATTAATTAGTTTAATAAATTATTTTATAAGATTTCTAAGAATAATACACAATTTTCTAAAAGTCAAAATTCTATATATTATTTAAATATATTTAAATATATATACATATATAATTTATTAATACAAACTTTAGTACAATAACAATTTTCCAATTATTGGCCTTGACTTTTATTAAAAAAATAAATTATTTAAATTTTATTTTATAATTGATTTTTATGTTAAAAGTCAGATTGTGAGTTTTTAATAGTGAAGTTTTAATATAATGAAAATATTTCCATTTTAATGTAATTGTTTTACATACGAATATATATCAAAAAGACATTTATTGTGCTCGATTTTAATCAATTTCAAAAAGGAAACATATATAAAAAGTTTACAACATCAATTAATTGACTGAGCAAATAGAGTTTGATGTAAACATTTCCAAACGAAAAGTACATAAATTAGATAATTTAATTGAAACATAATATTATTGAATTTGAGCAAAAATATGCTCCAGGATATTATAGAGTTTATTTGATAGTTGGTTGCACAAATTGATGTTATTTGACAGAAACTAATTTTAAACAAAAATAAATAAAATAAAATTCACAATAAAAAATGTGACTCAGTTTTTATATATAATAAATCAGTGTATATATAAAAAAACAATATTTTTTATTATTACAAAGACCAGTTTTAAACTCGATAAAAAATATTTAAATTTTTTTCATAGATACTATCTGTGGGGATTTGAGCATTTGCATTTTTACTAATACTCAAATAACCATATCTCAAGTTCTGTAAATGGTAGACACTTATTTTTTGTTGTGCGGTAGGTGTAAAGCATCAACACCCACAATGTCAGACTTTAACCCACTGTAAACATCTCTTGGGAATGAATGAAGAAGATTTCCATGGTTAAGTGAAAAGTTCATTCCATGGGTAGAGAGATATGAGCGAGAGGCTTAATACCTAATGGACTAGGTTTATGTAAGCTAGAAAGCATGGGCGTGAATGGTAGAAACTTATCTTCATTTTAAGGATAATTGATTACAAAATTAATGAATAGTTTAAATAATTAAAATTGTTGATTTGCGCATCAATATTTACCCCTGGCTTTAAACATTTCGTTTTCTTTAAATTATTTCTGGAACATTTCTGGTTAGGTTGGACTAGTAACCTTATGCTCCAATGTTTACTTAAGCACTTATTGTGGTCCGTTGTGTTATTACGGATGATACACAGTTCATAGTCGAGACCTAAAGAATCAACTGAAGGTTAAACTCGCAAATATCTAATGCATGGACAGTGCTCCTTTGATAAAATCTAATTCCTGCATTTAGTTAGAAGAAAAGGAACTGGACAAGTCTATGAAATTAGGATATAACCTTAATTTTAAAGGATGATATCTCTGGCAGTTTGGGCTTGGAAAAGGATTCCCAAAAATTTTGTATTTTTTCGTAGCAAATGAGGAGCACTACCACATACATAAGGTGCATTACAGTTTCCTCCTCATCCGCAAAAGTACAACTTCGACAAAATCGTTAGAAGATAGTACGAGTCATATTGTATGTCTTCTTAACACGCTGGGATACTCTCCCTTTTTAGATTTTTTAAAAGGTTTTTTTCTGAAAAAATTCTTGAAAAATTGAGTTTTTTTGTGTATTTTAAGTAGATTTAATATTTTAAGTAATAATATTATCAAAAATTAACTAGTCTATAACAAATTAAAGTCTATCTAGCAGTGTGAGGGTTAATGTGACGTCCCTCATAGTTCTTATCAGTTATACATATGTACTATGTAAAAATAATATTATGCATAATTCTTAATTCATTTGTTTAAAACTAAAAATAATAATTTAATTCTTCCTACTCTTCTGTTGCATATTTTCTATTATATCGCATCTAAGCTCATAAATATATATTCCAATTTCTAAAATAAATAATTATTGTAAACATTGCATGTAAAATGCAATTTTTCTTATTTTTGTAACAATTAATTTATTTTGCAGTGAATTTAATTCAGTTAATAAAACAATAAGTGAGATTTCACTCAATAAACACATCAAGTCTTTGACACCTCCCTACTTAATTTTATTGGTTTCCAAGAAAATTCTAATGAAAATCCCATGCCTTAAAATTTTTGAAAGATTTCTCAGCACAGCCGGCATGGCATGTATTTTTGGAATAAGAATTCAAGGAAGAAATCTTGTCATATGGCTATGAATCAACACAAAAATAAAATATAAACATAATGACACTAAGAATTTAAAAATAAAATAAATACATATACACACATATATATTTATATAGATAAATGTTCACAAAATGAGCGCATATTTGACCATGATTTTCTCGGCGAATTTTCTTTCAAAACTCAAATCATATATAAAAATAAGCAGTAATTTAAAAAAAAATATATATATTAAATAATATATAAAATAATAAAGTTAATAAAATATATTGAAGTCAGTTTGATTAATTTTTTTATTATAACAACTGTTGTCAACAGTCTTTGTAGTTGATTGTTCAATAAAAAATTTTTTAATTATTTTTAAAAGCATTTCGTGTAGCGAAAAATTGTCAAATAAACCATTAAATTTAAAAATTATGAGATTTTTAATTATGTCTTCTATAATAAACTGTGTTTTGCGTGTTCTTATTTCTAAATTAACACACGTATTTCTTTATAGCAACGCCAAAATAACTTTAATTAATTTATGCAAGAATATAATTAATACGATCAGTTGTTGAGATAAACGAAATGCGAACAAACGATTTTAACCTATAAATTTATGTAAGATTATTTAATTATTACCTCTTATTTATTTAAAGCTATTTATCTTAATTTTGAGGAACTTAAATTTTAATTATTTATATAATTAAGAATTTTAAAACATATGTATTTACCATTTTGTCTGATAACTGAAGTGTTAATTTATTTATATGTAATTATTTTTTTTTAAAAACCTGTTATTGGTTTCTTTAAAAATTAAATCAAAATTAATCTTACAATGTAAAATTAAAAGCTTATTAAATAAGCATTGAGTTTGTTTTTATGTTTAAATAATTATTTTAATAATTATTAATTTGTTTTCAAATGATATAAATTTTATAAATTTTAAAACTTGTTTGACAAAGATAGATAGGTTTTGTAAGGTTTCAAAATCTTCAGTTAAAACTAGAAACTTTTATTCGAGTTACTGGAAGCTTCGAATAGTTTGCTGTTCGAATAATTCGCATGTTCAACATTTAAACATGCTTCGAAATGTTTGAACATGACATGATGATCAAGCATTTGCTGATATAAGTACATATTTTTAAAAATAAAAGGAAAAAAACAAAAAACGATATACTATATATATATGCATATATATAAGTTAATACCCGCGTCTCTGTGCTTAGTTTCATTAACGGAGTAATCATGCGATATTATTCGAACGCATGGTTATTCCAAACAGGACATCATCTTGTTTATCTGGAAAAGTCCCGTTTGGCTTCGGTAGCTCTCAACTCCACAAAAGTGTACTCGTGCACTTCTACTTGGGCTACTAAGCGAACCACACGTTAATAAGTTTCGACGAAGAGGGGATGTTTAAGTCCGTATACTACATATTAATGTTGGGGTGTCGAGCACACCATTGCGACGATGGTCGGTCTGACGGTGCACTCGTCACTATAAAAGAAAACCATGTACTATATAAAAACAACTATCGTGCTTCTTTAATTTCAAAAGCAAGAAATTCACACAGAATATGGTTTGATCGATTAATGTCAGTTTAATATCTGAAAAACCACAAAACCTGACAAAAGATTAAGACTCGAACTAGTTTGTCTTTTTTGTGTAAAGTGTACAATGAAATATAGATAGGATATTTTCTGAAATTTGAAAAAATTGATAGATAATTTGAAATTCAAAATCAAAGTGCTCAAAGTACTACTATTTATACCTTATTATTATTATTATTATGTAGGTGTGTGCACTGCGAACTTAAGATCTATTGTGCCCCTACTGGATTTAGAGTGTTACTTTAAGTCCTGTTATCTCGATAAACCGTAGCATAATTCCTATTTTCATGAGTCTCAACTCTTCAATATGTAATATTTCTGTTTCTAATACTCACTTTCTTTTGTGCATTACTGCAGCACAATTTAGAAGTCACGACTTTTCGTCGATTTCGCAGAATTTACAACTAACATTAGCATGTATTCCTAATTTCGCTAGATGGTGCCTACATGCCCAAATCTCGCTAGGTGGTGCTTTACTGTGCACCTAGTCCTGTTAGGATTCCAGTGATAATTCTTAAGTTGCTCTTAGACAGGTTGATGCTGTCTTTAAACACATTATGGTTGTATGAACTCATAAAAGAATTGGATTGTAGAAGTTCTGATTGTTTGTTCCAGTATACCATCTTTTGTTTGATTTCCTTTTCTAAGTGAGGAGAAGTGGTTCTAGCGCACGCTACAGAACGGTTGTGGGCCCTTTTGCCATGAGGTTGCCTAGTTTATCTGCTGCTTTGTTCATTCATAATTATAATAAATATTTTTTAATCGATAATATTTATTCATAAAAAATATTGAACTATGTGTATAGTAAGGCTACTAAATATAGTAATATTTCAGGACTCGGCCACATCTGGTGCAATTCTGGTGCAATTCTAGGTTTAGTATTAATTATTAAATAGTTTGAACAAAATTTTATATATAACATTACATTATTCCGAAGACGTGTGTCTGTTTGTTAAACATTAGAGGAGCACAAATTCATTAAATGTAAGTTTTTAATAGGTCGGTTTATAAATTACTAGGGAATAAATTGAGATTATGAGCATATTCTAATATAATTCGATTAGAAACCTAATAGCTTATGTGTGTGCAATCAATAACATTACTCAAAAGCATCATAAAAGCGAAGTAGAGGGAGTGAGAGAGATAAAGAGAGAGAGAGAGAGAGAACGAGCGAGAGAGAGAGAGAGAGAGAGAGAGAGAGAGAGAGAGAAAGAGTATGTTATTAATCATTTAAAAACTATAAATGTTATTAATTATCAGAATGATCAATGTTATCTAGGAATAAGAGGATATCTTGAATCTCAAAAAAGGTGTTTGTCATCATTCCTTTACTTACAGTTTGGTAACTATATAATTCTTAAAAGATTTGATATTTCTCCCACTTCGCGTACCTATGTAATATGATTTATCATATTAAATCATTTATTTAAAATACAACAATTTTGCAATTTAGTTCTATTCATAAGCCGTAAAAACGTGTAGGAACACATAATATTTTTCCACTATTTTTACAAAATTTATTTTTTCGAAGCGCCAATGTCATGGCTGATGTGCTTTTACACATTTACAAATTAAATTAAATAAAACAAAATGATTTAAATTATTTTTTTTTTTAGATTTTTCATTTTCATAGTTTATATATCAATTTTTTTTTTTGGTATTTTTCGATTGTTTTTATTTAAATTTTTTTTTTGCGTATTTTGAGTATTTGAGCATTTGAGTATTTCTACTTGACGAAATTTAAAAATGACGTTTTATTTGAAATATCTGATTTAACCGAAAAATGAACAAAATAGAAACAAAAATAAAAACAATATCTAAAAAAATTTTTTTTAAATATTTTCTATACATCACTAAAGATACTTTTTGTTTTATTTTTATTTCCAATGCCAATTTTTTTGAGTTATTACTCGTATTTTTCAGATACAAGTAAACATTTTGCTCTTCCTCTTCTCGATGTTGTCAATTTACTATATTTTCCACTAATTATGCTTGTCAATCTGGTATTCTGCTGTTCCACGGTTGTAAAGTGATGAGGTTAAGAGCGTTTTACTTAATTAAAAATAATTTTATGAAATGTTTTGATTCATGTTTGCACTTGGAAAAGTGAAAAACACAAAATTTATGACAAGCACGTCAAATATTTTGTAATAAAAATAATGGAAGAGTTAGTTTTTATTGAAGAGCTTATATGCATTTACTTATAATCAGTTTGTGTAGAATTTTAAATGAAACGGAAATGTTAGACAGATATCCATTAACTGATCAAAGTTATTATTTACATCTTCGTACATCAATCCTGAAATTTATTGTATATACATTAGGTTGCTATTAATCTTCGAAAGTCGGAGAATTTTCCGCGGCACCCCCCAGATCGGTTCATTTTACTAAAAAAATAATCTGTGTAAAATTTTAGTTTAATTAGATAAGTGGACATGGCGCCCCAAGAGCGCCAAAGTTTTTTCCATAAAATTGATATTTGATTGCTTATATCTCCGACATATTTAATTTTACATAAAAACAGTTTTCCTAAAACTTATAGATCTATTAAAAATAAACAATTTACTCATACAAAGTTTTTTTGTATTTCCAATAGTTATTGCATAAAAGAAAAAATTAGCTGAAATCACATCATTCTCAAGGTATGATTCAAAGCAAATTATCTCAAAATATTAAGTTAATATTTTAATATAGACATTTTTTTTTTAATTTTGTAGCCAATTATGACAAAGGAAAACAATTTTACTAATACTATGTTTAGATAGTCAAATTTCCTTAATTTCGTAAAAATGAAATTAAGTTCATATCGAAAGTGTTTATACTGCCCCAAATTAAGGAAATCATATGTTTTTTGCTTACAAATCGAATGTTTAAAAATTATAAGCTCCAAACACCATTTGTATATGGGAAATTTTAAAAGTTAATTATTATAACTATAAAGGACGACTTTAGTAGTTTTATTAGCTTTAGAGGATTTTAGGTAAGTGAATTATTATTTTTTACTCTATTTTAAATTAATATCAGTTACAATTCTTTCTCTATATTCAAATTCAAAAATTTGCACTACTTTCAAAATATTTCCTGGATTTATTAGAGTCAACCGTCATTTAAAAAAAATGTCCATTTTTCGTTATCTCAACTTTATCTTTTGCTTAAAATTTATCATTTGAATATTCCTTAATTTCAACCTTCATTTCAACGAAATTAAGGCTATTTTCCTTAATTTGGTTCTAAACTCAAAACTGAATTTTGTATGGAAAAACAACAATTTCGCTGAAATGAAGATGAAATTAAGATTTTTGAGAAATTAAGGTATGTCTGAATATAGTATAATAGAAGACTATATTCAGTAGTAGCAGTAAATTTTGAGTAAATTGCAACGACAAAATTTTATTTATAATTTAATACAACTATTAGCTGATCATATATATTTATTTCGAAAATTGCCAAATACCCATCATCAGTGGTTCACTAATTACAAGTGGTCTTTGGAAATATTCGTTGTTTTGTAAGAACCTGTCAAATTAGAAGCAATGACTTTGCTTTTTCTAACCAAACGAGCTAAAGTTGCACGAAACTATCGTTGTTCAAATTTCAAGTTTTTTTGTATTTTTTTTTCTCATTTCATAGAAGATAACACCCACCATACTTATCTTGCTTTTTTTTTAAAGAGCAAGAAATTCACAAGGTTTGTGTTTTGAACATTTAATTTCCATATAAAATATATATAGACATCAAACTCGGGAAAATCATATTTGCTTAACTGATACTTCATGTTGTAGTAATCGATAAAGAAATGAGGTTAAATCCTTCAAAGTAGCTTATTTGATATTGCCTTTCAAGGGATCAAATACTTTGAGGTTAAGTCAACAACTATTAAGACAATGGTAGGCAAGCTTGATTAACTTCCATTTCTTAAAAATTATATTACAGGAATTTTCATTTAAGTTCGCAGCACAACTTAACACCGATTAAGACTACGTTTGTCCCTGATTTTAGTAGCTTCATATCATTTATGTCCTGTCACTCATTTAAATACCGCCAGATACAAAGCCAAAGTTCAATCACCACAGAAAAGAGTAGTAGCAATACTTCATTCCATCCACTTTTTAGCTGCTTATGTCCTGTGATTTATTTTAATACCACAGTGCTGAAGTTCAATAACCGCACAAAAAATCAGCTATGACCGCAGTGTTTTACTCTGTTGAGGGTCACTACCCTGCTTATTCTCTCTAAAATATGTAGAACCATTAAAATTAATTGTAATTGATTTTTTTCAATTAAATGTTTTCATAATAATTATTAAGTTAAATTTGGAAATCTGATGAATAAAATGTTATGTATAAAATTTAGAATTGTATATTACATTTCATCCTAAAATCAAAAACTAAATACGGTTCCTATCTATCTAATCTCAGAGTAATCATTAAGGTTACGGAGCAGTACGCACATCTTAGATCAGTCATTGAATAATCACGAAGTTTATAAGGAATACACCAATTAGACAGAGAGATGGATGGGACTCTGCAGAAACTCCCCAGCTATCAAAGAGTAAAAGTGCCCAGATGCACTAACTCGGAAAAGGCTCAACATTAATGAAAAACTTATAAACTTTTATAAATAAAACTATAAGTAAATACCAGTACCTTTACCTTAAATTTGATTCTAATCAATAATTATTTTGTAGTAATTATTTTAATTATTATAAAATTTAAAATATTTATATTCAATTATTTTTATGAATTAATTGAATTTATGGCTGATCATAATAGTATTGAAATTTAACAATTAAAAAATAACAGTTTGTTCATAATTTCCTACTAATATAGCAGGGCAAGTGATTTCGTTAATGAACTCTTACAGCAAATTAACAGAACTCTCATTTAGAATATACAACTCAAGTACGACTTTGGGTCAGTTGGAAAATGAAAATTAACTCTGAGCTATAAATTTGGAGGACACGAGTTCAACCTTTAGTACTTGCAGTCTCAAAAAATTATTTACGATTAATAAAGAGGTTTTCAAATAGTAGTCAACTACAATAACAAAAATTCTTTATTATATTATTTTAATTAATTAAATTTTTGGCTGAACATACAGCTGTTTCGAGTATTGCCAAATACCCATCATCAGTGGTCTTGCAAATAATTCCTGTATTTAATTATTCGTAAATAATTTTTTGAGACTGCAAGTACTCAATTAAACTGCATTCCGAATTAGCAGATAATTATAGTTTATGAAGACAATATTTTAAGCCATAATGACCTGTAATGAAATCCGTTATCAATCTTAAATTACATTTTGACAATTTAAGAATATTTTTGTAGGAATACGGTTTCATCTGTGCTTTGCTTTGTCTAAGTCTTGGGATGTCTTTCTAGTACTCCAGCTGCATATGATTTTCCTTCTCTTTGATAATTTGTTTTGTACTGGCACAGTTAAACCTACAAAAGGATTGGAGGCCTGTGTTAGCAGTTTTTGTTGCAGTTTTGGCTAGCTTATCAGCTTGTTTATTTCCCAAAACTCCCCTGTGATCCGAAACCCAGTAAAGGCTTACTTTATTCGGAGGTGCAAGTAACTGTAGGAGCTCATAACACTCAAGGATCTTAAATGCTTTAAAATTAGATATATATTTTGTTATTCACTTAACTTATTTCATTTAATTAAAATTTGATAAATATAAAGAATTTATGTTAATTTTTTTTTCTTCAAGAAAACATGCCACATCCTTTTTCATAAACGATGTGTATGAAGATGTTCTTGACTTTTATTTTATTTTTAATTATTCGTGATATTTTTGTGTATATTTTACTTTTGTTCCTTAACACTTTTGTTGCACATAATTGGATTTTGTATCTTTAATTTTTTTTCGTATCCTTCGAGTATTTTTAATGGAGCAAAGTTAACCGAAATCGGTTTACTGGTTTTAATGCGTTACCTTTTTAAACAAAAGGACGTGTCTGTGGCATGAATTTGCAACTGTGAAAGGCCACAAATTCGCGTGAACAAATATTTTTCTTATTAATACTTTTTGAAAAAATTTCAGGAAAATTAATGTACATTTAATTGATGCCCCAAAGCAAGCGAAACAAACATTTTGGCTTAAATTTTAATTGAAAAATAATAAGCAGGAAAGTAAATAAATATATAATAAGTTGACTGAAATAGCGGTATTTATAAGGACGAAGTACAATAATTTCAATAAAAACAACATAAAAATTAATTGAATAAAAATATCCTGAGAGTAAACAATTTCATTAATTAAGTGGCTGGATTAATACATTCGTTTTTTTTTTGTAATCGAGGCACCGGGTTGATGTCGTCGCCTTTACTAGAGTAATGAAACTGTTTTTCTCTCTTTTCACATTAATTGTATTGATGTCGACATAATCTGACAGGCAAATAAGGACTCACGGGAAGGATTAAATTGAATATATTTGTACGTACTAAGATAGAGCGAAAATTCAATAAAAATTAATGCAGTATACGTTGTATGCAGAAGGAATAAATAAATTATTGATGTGGGTCTTGGAATGAAATCGAAGTCTGGTAGGTTGTAAGTAGCAGGAGTTGGTTGATATGTTCTTGGTACTGAGAATGTTTGCGTTCGTGTTTGTGGCAAGACCAAGTAAATTTATATGAAACCGTATCTGACGTTAATTTACAGCGCACCACGTAAATGTGGGAATCGCTTCCGTACTGTTTACTTTAAGGAAGTAAATATTAAATGGAAAAGATGACAGACAGCATATTTGCGATATTACAACATAAACCAGCAGCAGAAATGCTTTTTGATGTCCACAATTAATTAGTTTGCTTATATGAGAGGAATTGAAACTGGTGGGCTTGGTAGTTTTGGACTTCCTGCAAAAGTTCGCAGTCGGTACAACACAAATATGAGAATTTGTTCTATAAGTGCACATACTGCGTTTTAAATATTAATTTTGTAGTTTTTTTTATTTTATTTATTTTGTAAACAAAATATTCAAAAGCTATTTAATATTTAAAAAAATAAAACCAATTAAAAATATTTGTTTAAATCCACTTTAAGTTAGTTGGGTAAAAATTTTGAGTTATTTAATTGCCTTTAGCCCTATGACTCTAATAGGTATTATATTTTGTTTTAAGTGAAAACAAAAAAAAGGCTTTCAAAACAAAATGTTAAATTCAATTTTGTGTATGTCAAATGAATTATAAAATTTTTAAAATATTAAAAATTATTTTGGATGTGAATTTGGCATTTGCAGTGAACAGATACATTTTTGCCGCAGGTGTTAGTGCGCTTGTTTTTAGCTCAAAAGTGTGAAATATTGTTTCATATTTATATTTATAGATATTTTTAAAATATAAAATCTCAGATACTTTTTTCAATCCAAAAAAAAAAATATATAAAAAAATTGTTGCTTTAATTCAAATTATTGTTTAAATTTGAATAAAATCTCAAAAGTGATTTAAATCTAATAAAAATCTAGTTCAGTGCTTAATGTGAAGTCTGAGTTTCCACTCAACTTGAGTGAGATAAAGGCATGTATTAATGATTTTGTTATTTTTAAATAATTATTTCATAAAAACTTTAAAATATATTTTAAAAAATAAATTAAAATTAATTTCAAAAAGAATGTCTACGTAAACTGCAATGATAAAAAATGGAATTTTATTCCCACTATGCAAGTGTATGTAATACCATCTTCCATATTTGCTCCAGGTATCCACTACATTTTTATATGTTTTCCTTGAATTATTTTATACATTTTTCATTTCACTTTAGCTTTTCTCCATTTCTCTGTTGTAATTAAATTAATGTTCCTGTTTTTGTGGCATAATTAAAATGTTTTAAAATCTTTTATTACAATTTTAATGAAAATATTATGTATGTATATTTAATACGCGAAGCTCAGGCATTATTTTATTTTAATTTAAAGTATATTATTTATAAAAAACATAATATCACAAGGAAAAGTGTTTATGTATAATTTGTTAACATTCCCTTGATAATATTTAACATTTTAAAAATGAAAAATATAAATACATCACTGATCCCATTACTTATAAATTGTTTAAGAATCAATGAAGTTATACTAGTACAAATGTATACCAATTATTGAGAGAGAGAGAGAATAATTATGTTTTAACTATTTATTTAATCAATTTATAAAGAGGTTTTTCCGAAAAGTAATGAACTACAACAACAAAAATTCTTTTTAATATTATTTTAATTAATTGAATTTTTGGCTGATTATACAGCTGTTTCGAGTATTGGCAAATACCCATCATCAGTGATCTTAGAAATAATTCTTGTATTTAATTATTCATAAAAAACTTTTTTGAGACTGCACGTACAGGGAACCGAGTTCATGCCCTGCTAAATTTGAAGCTTAGAGTCAGCGTATTTGACTTTTTATGTTCGCACATTTTTTCTGGAATTTTGTTATGAAATAAACTTAATAATATTTGTTTGAATATTAATTAATATTTAATATATTAAATAAATTGCATATCTACATTTTGTAGAGAAAAAATACAACAACAATAGGAATGCTCTATTTAACTAATTAAATAATAAAAAAGAAGAAATAAATTATTAAAATTTATTTATTTAATGACATTAAATTTTTGTCAAAAATGACCAAAGAAGTTCTTTCCAAATAGAATAATTTAAACAGTAATGAATTCCAACAATTAAAATTTTTGTATTATATTAGTTTTTGGCTGACCATACAGCTTTATTTTCATAATGTTTTTTTTATTACGAATAAATTTATTTTTAATTGAAAGCAGTAATTAATTTTGAATAAATAAAAAATATATTATTTACTTAATTGATTTTTTTGGCTGACTATATAAATGTTTTGAGTATTGTCATATATTTACCATAAGACTATTTAAATAGTCTTTTGAAAACATTTGCCTATTAGTCTGTGTTTAATTTATGAACTACAAGTGCTAAGTTTAGAACTTTGATACTTGTCGAATTTTTTAATTCTTCTTCTTTTTTTACACTACAGTCCAGTGTGAACCTTGGCCTCCCTCAAGTGATAATTTATTTTAAATTAAAAACTGAGCTCAATAAATTTAAATAAAAATTTTTTTTAACAAATTTCAAGATTTTTTAAATATTTCTCAAAATTTTCCTATATATTTTTTTTTATAATAAAATATCTTTAATCTATAAAATGAAGGGAAAATAATCTACTAAAATAATAAGATAATATATCCAAAAATAAAAATATATAATTTGATATAGTAAAAATATTTGTCTATTATATAAATTAGAAGGGTTCGAACAGTAATGAAGAAGCGACAACAAAAATTTGATGATAAGATTTTTGTTAGTTAATTAGAGAAAGTAAACTTTTAAGTTTATTTAAGGTTAACACCCACTTAAACTTATGAAAGTTAAAA